>NC_134511.1:16431407-16731407 GCF_027942865.1 Odontesthes bonariensis | reverse complement strand
CACTGTTGGTATGGTGTTTTTGGGGTGATGTGCAGTGCCATTTAACCTCCAAACATGATGTGTATTATGGCATCCAAAGAGTTCAATTTTGGTCTCATCTGACCAGACTATATTCTCCCAGTATTTCACAGGCTTGTCTAAATGTTGTGCAGCAAACTTTAAACGAGCTTCAACATACTTTTTCTTCAGCAATGGAGTCTTGCGTGATGAGCGTGCATACAGGCCATTGCGGTTGAGTGCATTACTTATTGTTTTCTTTGAAACAATTGTACCTGCTAATTGTACCTGCTAATTCCAGGTCGCGAAGGTCTTGAGAGAGCTCTTTACTTTTACCCATCATGAGATGTTTCTTGTGTGATACCAGAGACACCTTTTTATACACCTTTTTTATCATTTGGGACTGAACCAGCTGATAATAATTTGCACTGACAAGGGGCAGGATTGCTTTCTAATTACTGGGAGATTTCAGCTGGTTTCTTGGCTTTCCATGCCTTTTTGCAACTCCTTTTCTTCATGTGTTCAATACTTTTTCCCTGTGCCATTCCACATTATTACACATAACTTAATCTATGGTTTGATTTCTTTGTATGTATGGATTACTTGGGTTGTTACCGACATCTGGTGAAAATTTCATGTCAATAGCACCTCTAGAAATATATTTACTGAGAAAAATGGTGACGTGTTCAATACTTATTTCACCCGCTGTAGGTGTTATCTACCTCTATGGGCTTAGAAGCTTCTGACCAAACAGGTACCGTGGTCAGACCAACTAATATTAAAGGCCTGCTTTGGAAAAAATGGACACCATGTGCTGTAGACTGAAGAAGAAGAGGACCATGCAGACTGTTGGCTACAAAAAATCCAAAAGTCAGGCTCTGTGATAGTATACGGTGCCATAAGTGCTCTGAGAACAGGTTACGTGCGTTTCTATGGTGGCAGCATTAATGCAGAAAAGTTCATTTGAGTTTTAGAACAAAACATGCTGCCTTTAAGATTCACACACGACAAAAGCACGGCCAAGAAAGAACACGTGTACGGACCAACCTGCAGTCCTGACGTGTCCCCAACAAAAAAATGGGAGGAGAAATTTAACACTGTGTGCACTGTTCACACCATGAGACGTGCTTACAGGAAGAATGGGACAGAGTAACACCTGAAAAGCCTAATTTCTTGGAATCCTCAGAGCCAGAACAAGTCTCGTGAGAAAGAAATGGTAGCATTCGAAAGTTGTAAAAGCTTTATCGCCCCAACAAAATTGGATGAGTATTAACAAATCGATGAGAAAAATCTTGAAATATCTTGGGATCACACTGCCTGCAATTCAGTGAAAGTCAAAGTAGATTTAAGAATCCTTGCTTGTTTCCCCTTTTTTTCCTTTTTTTTTAATTTGGAGATTGTAGTTGCCAAAAATATTCTGCTGGCCAGCAAATCAATTAATCATATAACGTCATTGGATCATGAGCTTGGCCTACAATAGTCAGTGAATATGAGGAAGAAATAAGATGGTGGCAAGAAGTGGATTTACAAAAATTCTTGAATGGCAACCAAATAGCATATTTATGATTTAAAAAGATGGCCAAGCCTTGAAGAATATGTCGCTCACAGCCTTAGAGATTACCAAACACAAACTCTCATTAATAAAGAGAAAACGAATTTAAAAAAACACACACGCTAGTTACATACTGTAGCTATTACATAGGTAGATTTTTTGTTCACAATCAAAGCAGTGACAGAAGGCCTCTTGAGAGCTAATGGCTGCCTGTCACCATTTTCCACTTTACAAACTCACAGGGGAGGGAAAAACAACTTGCGAGAAACAGGAAGGTGAGACGTCTGAATGTCTGACAGCAGCCCGGGCTCCAGCAGCAATGTGTATATGCTGTTTACGTACTCTCTGTTAGATCTTTTCTGTGAAAGGAATGCCGTTTGAAGTGTAACTCTTTCATCAAGTCACAGACAGAAAAAAAAAAGCTTAAAAATATATGCTGCAGCTTGTGTAAGTTTTAAAAGACTCATTTGTACAGCTTGAAAGAATTCACCCAGAAGCAGGTCTGTCCTAATGTGGTCAGTCCGATGTTTTTTTTTTCATAAGTTCAGGCATCATGTGGCTATTAAACTTTTACTGTTTATTAGGCTCACCTTCTTAGAGGCAAAGATGTTACGCTTCAGCTTCTCCACCAGCTCAGGTCCAGCAGTGGCCCAGGTTTGAGAGAACAGCTCAGCTTTTTCTGGATTGAGATGTATCACCTCTAGCTGCTGCTGCAGAGAGGCTGGCTTTATGTTATGATATACTGCCTGGACGAGGTGAGAGGCGATAAGAAGATGGGAGGTTATATATACATATACATATATATTTCACCATTACGCTCACCGTGTCAATACAAGCAGTGAAATCAAACGCTGCACAACGCAGCTTCATAAAGTTATTCACAATAGAATAGTGACCCCAGCTGGAGAAACAGGCTCATTACGTTATCAGAGGGCTACAGACGCTTTACTTTTCAATCTCTAATAAAAACATCATCTCTTGAGGTGAGATTTTTTAACATCTGTTCTTAAGCAGAGAGCGTACTTTCACCCGACGTTACTTTATATGAAGAAAATCAGAAAAATGTATGACATGTGCCACTGTAACAACATGCTGCCTTGGAGTGCCTGCGCAGTAACAGTATTTCTGTTTCAATCTTAAAAATGGACAGAAATCTCTCCATTTACATTGAAACACCAGTTTTAAGTGGATTAAAGTCATCCTGTTACTTCTTTTAGCTATCTTATCCTTCTTTCTTGTCTAATATCACAATATCTATTAATAGTAATGACATTTAATATCTCTAATAATGTCACTAAGGATGCTGGACACCCACCTGCTCCAATATAAAAGCTGCTGTTTCCAGGACTAAATTGAGAGCATGTTTATCCAGTGAGAGAGCAGCCTGGAGCTTTTGTTCTTCTTCTTCACTGAATGTTTGCTCCCCCTGCAAAGAAAGAATATTCACTGTGTTAAAGTGAAAAAAAAAATTAATATCACTGCTTTAGAGAAAATGCATATTCAGCTTTAAAACCTTTTAAAGTGGTGTTGGAGGGTAAGAAATAATTCTGATTTAGATGTGATCAATACAGGTTGCATACGGATACAAATAGTTAGAGAGTTAAAATAGTATAGATGTTAAAGATAGTACAAATAGCTCTGAATTGCTACTTTTAGCTCTGAAAGCAAAAAAAAATATATGCTTTGTTGCTAAAGCCTGGTTTTGGCTCAGATTACACTGTTCAGACTTTGTACCTTTAGATGAAACTTTTGTATGATGCGGGAGATCAGCCTGGAGAACTTGTTCACGTCAATCGCGTTGATGAAGGTCACTGCTTCTTTAATGCTGTTCGGAAAGAAAAATCACAAGTATTGATGAGAGTGATGTAGATTATCTTGTGACAACTAAGATAAGAGAAAATTTACAGATCAAGTTTATGTTGTACATACAATATATCTCTCTCTGGCTGTCAGTTCATTTCAAAGGCACTTCTGCACACTGACAAAAACACGTATAACATCACAAATATTAAGAAGTGAGGTATTGTTCTGTAACCAAGCCTGCAGGTTTCACGGGGTGTAAAGAGTGAATAACAATCAGAAATTAGACAGATAAAGTGAGTAAAAGACTATTGCGCACACACAAACACACTAACTATAGCAAAGTCTCAGAGACCGTGTCAGTAATACACAAGTGTGAATATGCCACTATTTCATTAACTGTTCAAATGCGATGATAAGTCATATTTGTGTGTTCTGAACCATGTTGAAAGTGGTTAGAAAGAATACAACTTTTACAGTAAAGCCAGTGACAGCACTGCTCTCCATAGTCATTTGAGAACAACGAACTTCAAATTGAACTTTATGTTTATTTCACTTGTGATTGCTTGTTAACTAACAAGAAAAAATGTAAAATAAAACAAAAAAAACAGTGCACAAGTGGACTACATCATTACATCCACTTGAGTCGGCCACGAAGCATGTAAACGTTAGCAAAGAAGAAGTCTGTTGGGAGGAGTAGTAGCAAAAACAAGAAAGTGGTCGGACTCAAAGTTTTTTTTTTAAACTAATGTAGACAGAGCACCAGTAACAATTTTGCTATGTCTATCATGTGCTAAATTACTCTGCTACAGGTAGCTTAACGTCAGTGTCTGCCAGAATCGACTCTTTGAAATGAATGAAACGGACCCACCTTTGTGTTTCTTTTATGATAGAAGTCATCGTGGTGTTTTTCTTTTTGCAAATGAAGAGAGAAAATGTGTTAGTGTAGCAGCAGCAGCATCCTGAAAACTGTTGTCACTCTTCCTTCCTGTTGTCACGAGGCGGATCACGTGACAGTTGAGGCTGCGCAGTTTGCAGGAGCGGACGGAAAGGATGGAAAAACTTTCAGCCGCAACAGCGACAAAAACAAATAATGAGGTTATTTTCTCTTGCTATATCTCTGACCGCACAAAAAATATATATATACTTTGCGCAGAAATTGCGCAGAGCGACTCATAAAGTGCATCAGTCACTACGGAATGCGCGTTGGACAAACGCTGAGCTGTTGGAACAGATGCGCAAAAGCACTTCTGACCATGTACTGCATACTGTAACATAATCATCATCAAATTAATCTGTACAGATAAATGTCCCCTACGTTTCAAAACACGACACTGTCCTGCATCTTGTTGCATTGTGGAAGGATAGAAGAGTGTATTTGAAACGAGACTGGACATTCATTAACAATGAAGATATTATTAGAAAATGTCCATGCAAAGCTTAATATTTTCAATTAAGCGGCTGAGCCTTCCCAACCCTGCGTCATATTAGACTTTATTTTTAATATCTTTAATTATCTTGCAGCAGTAAATGTCACTGAAAGGTTCATTTGCACAGTAAGAAAACAAATCAATACAATATATTAATAAAATAAACACATTTGCATGATCAAAACATGACCTGTGAGTTCTAATTCTTTCAAAATTAAATAAAAAAGTATTCAACACAAAAAATACATGTTCTGAATGCCCGATTATTAGTGTCAGTGTATCGTAATCTTCAGTATTAATTCACTTGTTGAATACATTCAGTCCACTCAGTTAATCCAAAATATTATCTAACCCTAAAACTGAATATTTAACTAAAGAAAAGGGAATTTTGACTTTCTGTTGGAAGCATACAGAATTAATAAGCAACTTACTTGTACTTTTTTTTTTTTTAACCATTTCTTTCAGTAATACAATTTTATTTTATTGCTTAATTATTTGATTGTTACCGTCTCAGCTTTAAGATAAAAATAACACATTTACGTGTCCTTTTTGGTCTTTCAGAAATATTCATTGACAAATTTAGACAAATTGTAATTTTCTTATACTGGCAATCACTCTTCTGCCCACAAAGTCTGTCAGCTTTTCATGTTCACGTTCATGTTCATGATCATAATTCTTTTAGAGGTGCATTTTAACTTCCCCATCTCCAAGTCTAATTTTGAAAAGGGTCTGAAAGTTCTCAGCAGGATTTGGTGAGGAAGTTCATTTTCTTTACTTTCTTATATTTCATCAGATTGATATCTGATGCTTTCTTACACATTTGAAATCTTGAAATGGATCCATGAAAAGAATGTCCAACCAATGGCCACAACTTTATGATATAAACGCATCGAAAATGACCATTTTAGAAAGTGGTGCAAATTACTTACATTGTCTTGATCTACCTGCCAAGGCTGCCACATGGGATATAAAACAAGACCATGGAAACTGTGGTGGAAATCCAGGGAAAGTGGCACTAAATGGCCCTTTCTGTGTATTTAATAGATGCTAAAAACACAGTAGTGAAAATTGAATAATCAAAAGACAAAAATTGAGTTTTTGAGTGTTTTTATTGTTGGAAAAGAAGAGAAAAAAAATCATGCACAGATGAAAATGAAGAGAAATATTTGATAAGACATGAAAAATATTTTAAAATATTCTGCATACAAATAAAAGAAAAAAAGTAATTTCAGCATGTATATATATATATATATATATATATATATATATATATATCCATATCTCGATCAAACAGCACAGTATCTGCAGTGCAATACAATAATAATATTAGGCATTCTATAACTTAACACTGAGGCAGACCTGTTCCAACTGAGGAATTGAAATGGTTTCATTTCCTTTTCTCCCTTGACTGATTCCTCCTGTTTGGAATAACCAAACTAGTAAAACTATCCCAAAATGTCACTACCGGCCATGCCTTTTCATTTGAGTAAACACTTACTTAGTGAAATCATTTCAGTTACAAACCGACACAGATCTGTAACGGAGGAGCTGAATGTCACAAGCTTGCCTCCAGTGAGGCAGAAGGAATGTACCACTGATAAATAAATACTTAATTTTGTCCTTCAAAAAAAAAAAAAAAAAAAGAAAAAAAACAAACACCTAAACCATTCTTTAACAGGAAAACAAAAGATAGAACACCAGAACATGGAGTGTCTGATCACACAGTACCTTCAAGATGCAGAGTTTTCATAAAAGTTAGTAATTTCAGGTTTTGGTAAACAGGTTGCATCACGGTAAACATTGAGTGACATCGCAGCTTCAGGATCTCACTGCCACTATTTGAAGGAGGGTAAATTTGGCACTTTTATGCTGATGTCACCAATGTTGATGTTTCTGGGCATTTCCGGGAGGTTCATGTTCTTTACAGCTGATACGGCACGAGCAGGTGCTCCTGCAATACCGGCCTGTACAAACACAAACACACACACACACAACACACACACACACACACACAAGGAGGGTTGATAAGATACAGGCCAGTGAAGCATAAAACATGCCGCACACTTGAGGACACTGAACGGTGAACACGGGACACACACACACATACACACACGGTGCTAAACAGAGAACTGGACGACAAACAGTCAACCGCTGACAAAATGCAAAAGCACTGAGACAAACGACATGTGCAAATGTACATTCAGATGCCTTTA
This sequence comes from Odontesthes bonariensis, assembly GCF_027942865.1. Classification (NCBI taxonomy): domain Eukaryota; kingdom Metazoa; phylum Chordata; class Actinopteri; order Atheriniformes; family Atherinopsidae; genus Odontesthes; species Odontesthes bonariensis. The sequence continues at coordinate 16,724,415 of NC_134511.1, read as the reverse complement.
CAGCTTCGTATGCGCATGCATTATTCGTTTCTAGAATGATGAACATCACAACCAGAGCCAATTGAAGGTCAACTGTGAGGACATACTGTACTAGACTATTCATTCACTAATTCTGATGTATTAAGCAGTCCTGGACATTTATCAGATGGACAAAAGGCAGCATTGCTTGGAAAGTGAACCCACCAGACTCTTGAGGACCAATAAGGGTAAAAATGCGAGCAGAGAATTAGGTAAAGCAGAAAAATGGAATTGGATATGAAGACGGAAAAGATGCTTGAATAGATAGGAATGATTAAAAATGTGTGCATCAAAGCTTTAGCCATAATAATACAGGCGATACTGTACCTCTAGTGGGTCGAATTACTGCTGGAGAGTCTACACAAGATTTCAGCTACCATTTTTCTATCTAAATACATGTTTATGGATAGAGGAATAAGAACATTGTGCCACGTACACACTGGATGTATTAAATACTGATGGTATAAGAAGGCTATGAGCCTACTGCTGCTAAACTACAATGAAAGATCTACTCTCAGGGACAGAGGAGGCACTACACTCTAACACAGTGAGTCTCAATGTGAAACTGTTCAAGAGAAATTCAATCTTTAAAAAGACTGTTCAGGATGTCTTTTCTGGAACACCTGTAGACAGTGAATGATCCGATGCCTTAAGTCTTAAATCTGAGTAGACATTTGAGAACCACTGCAGTTAGAGCCCCCAGTCGAATCTTTAGCAGACAGACCCAAAAAGCAACCTAAAAGCTTCAAACACAGAGCCATATCTTGTGTTCATAGCCTATCTAAGAACACACTGAAATGAAAACCCTTGTAAATCACAAAGTGATACAAAGTATGTCAGGCATGTAGAATAACCCCCTTCACTTTTCCACAAGGTTGTTTCAATGGATCGTTTGTCTAAGGGGGATTCCTTCCTCTGCCAGGAATCAAGGACACTGGTGTTAGATGGGAGGAACCGCCGTGTCAGTAAACAAGAGGAATGCTGAGTCAACACACAGGCTCGGTATTGAGGAACCAAACTTAAGATATTTGTTTCCCCTCGCAGTGGGTCCTCTGGAGACCCACTGTGGGAGGCCATTATAGTGGCTTTTTAACCAAATGCTGTGTTACTAATACACAGAAATAGAAACACCAGCTGTGAACTGCACAGCAGTGGTTGGGATTTCTGCATGAGCCAGGTCAGAGCCTTTAAACAGGTTCAGGCAGTACGCGTCCTCTTGTCTCTGAGCTAAAGAATCATGTTACTATGCCACTGAACTAATGTGAAGCTCAGGATGTGGGGAAATATGCTTACTCAACTTTTTCAACAAGACTCAAAAGGAAGATCAATATAAAACAATCAGCCACAAGATTATGAGCACTGGGAGTTAAAGTTTAAAAAAAATTATTCTCTTAAAAGATGTCCACGCTGACCAGTGTACCACAATGGAGACGTGAGCATTAGAAATGGACCACAGCAAAGGAAGAAGGAGGTCTAGTCTGATAAATCACATTTTCATTTACAACATGTGAATGGCTGGGTCCATGTGCATCGCTTATCTGGGGAAGACATGGCACCAGGATGCATTATGGAAAGATCCTACCATTCTTTATAGAAATGGTACTTCCTGATGGCAGAAGCCTCTCAGTAGCATTGCAGAAATGGATCATTTGAGGAACACAACGAGTTGGAGGTGTTGACTTCGTCTCAAAATTCTCCACATCTCAGTCCAATCAAACATCTGTAGGATGTGTCGGACAGACGAGTCCTATTCATGCAGGCTCCACCTTGCAACTTACAGGATTGAAATAATATGCTAATGCAGCTTGGTGCCATCTGCCAAAGCATGCATTTGGAGGTCTAGTGAATATCCATGTCTCAACAGGTCAGGGTTTGTTTTGGTGGAAAAGGGGGACTACTTCATATAGGCAAGTGGTCAAATTGTTATGGCTGATCTGTGTATGTAACCATGCTTGAGCTTAAAACAGCATTCTTCCTCATGGTCGTCTGGGGCAACAACTGAGGTTGCAAATAGGAATCCGATTGTTTCGAGGTGTGTGAAAAGGTAACCCTAAATTAGACTTGATTTATGACCTCAAGGAAAGATTTCCTCTGGACTTAGTCACAGGGTTTCCCATCATATTCTTTGAGCATGTCTACATGCTTTTTATGTAGCCATCTTTGGACCGACAAGCCATTGTGTGTGTATAGAGTGTTAAGTGCTCTTGAGCTATGGCTTGCGTCCAATGCCTTGATTCAAATAACAAGATGGTGACAACGAATACTCAAAAGCCAAGACTTCCAAATGGTAGAGCACAACCCCCCGAGTGACATCCGTGGCTTTTGCACGGTTAATGGCTGAAGGTAAATTTGCCTACCACTGTGAGAAAGCTGGGGAGTAAAAACTAAGTCTCTACAAAAATGATGGTAAGCATATTTCCAAAATGTCAGTCTTTTGATTTCTAACAGGGAAAATAAAAAACCTCTTGGAGTTTGAAAAGAAAGGAAAACAATACAACTGTTTCACCTGACGATACAAATATCTTTAAGGCACCACTACAACCCAGAAAATTATTAGAAAGTTTAATCGCCGCCTCTGACACAAAACTACAAATTTAGCAGAATATTGCACTGGGTAGCAGTATTTTGTCCATCCCCCCGCAGCATAGCCAGAGTGAATGCTCTGTGCTCAACAGCAATATTTTTGGGTCTGCCGTGAAAGATTCCCACTGTATGTTAGTTACTATTACATGGAGGACCATGTGGAGAGACTCAAAGGGGAAGTAAACTGAAGTTAAGGTTACAGTATTTGGTTGTAAATTTAGCAGTACCTGTATCTACCTGTCCTGCCTGGTAGACTGAAAGATAAACGTCTGTAAAGAGAAAGAAGAATGGAAAGAACTGGACAGGGTCAGGAAAAAGAGGAATGAGGAATGTTAAAGCAGATTAAAGTAATTACAGTTCATCTCCACAGAAAGTGATAGGACCCATCATACACCACATCTGTCGACTCAAAAGTGATATTAACTTTATTGCAAAAACAGAATGACACTAAATTAAAGGATTCAGTGTCGTTAGATAAGACCAATGCTGCTTAGCCTTTGTTGGTTTTTGGGGGTGGGAGGGACAGCTCGTTCCTTGCACGCCAGACACGGTCCTATAAATGAACAGTGTCGGTTTCAATTGGCAGCAGTTTGAAGACACAAACTGTGGTCTACGATAGGTCCAAGAGGGAAGCGACAGGGCAGCTCCAGTGACAGAAGAACAGTAAAAAAAAAAAAACTCTGCTTACATAATGTCAAACAGCAAAAGTCTGTCTGGTTAAAAGCACAGAATGCAGCTCATATTACCAAAACAAAAATTTGTCTTTGTTAAGATCTCTAACGTTAGAGCACACAACCCATCAGCCAGTTAAAAAAAAAAAACCTGTCAATGTAGCCCTTCACTTTATCGTTTAAGCAAAGAGAATACAATGAAATTTCTGACCGTCAGCGTTTGTCATTAGATATTTCCAAAAGCGCTGACTTGGTGTTAAGACAATAGTGCAATTTCCTGTCAGTGATTTGTAAACAAAGCCAAATCATTATTGCAATTAAGCTTTAGGGCAATCGAATGCTAAAATTCACACAGAGCATAAAAAAATAAAAAATAAATAGGACTCATTGAAATTGCCTCTGGCTGCCTGATTCAGACTTTCCAGTAAGTACATGAATGTTCATCTGCCGGCAGAAGCTGTATGGAAAACAAAGCAATGTGCTTGCATAGAGAAAATATCTCAGCAGGGACACTGGCTTGGAGATGTGACACATCTGAAAAGCAGTTATTCCAACGATAACAGAATCGGAAATTTAAATACTCCTTTTTAAAAAAAAAAAATTTTTTAAATGAGCTGATGCGGTTTTGTCAAATTTAGATGATATGGAGATTTAATGGTAACAAATTTTTGGGGGGTGCATTGGACAATGGTACACTTAGGTGTGTGCAGAAGTGATGGAAATAATTCTGCATTTAAAGTGATACTCCGGAGTAGATTCAACCTGGGGTCATTTGAACCGTGATATCCAGCCAAGTAGCCCACCGCAGTTTTTTCGATATTGGCTGAAGATCAGCCGAGTTACTGAGTTATCCCGAATAGCTTCGTACAAGGGTTAATGGATCCTGGTCTGTATCTCCAAAATTACCACACTAAAATCACATGTCATGACACCAAACTTCTACAGTAGTACAAATATGGTCTGTACTCACCAAACGATGCATTTGGAAGTTTGAAAATAGTCCAGGAGTTTATTATTATCAACACAAGCCTGATAGCTTCTCTGCAGCTAAAGCTGCGTCGACGTCACTTCAGGGAGCTGGGAGCTTCAAAGTAACTCAGCTGATGTTCAGCCAATATCGAAAAAACTGCGGGTGGGCTACTTGGCTGGATATCACGGTTCAAATGACCCCAGGTTGAATCTACTCCGGAGTATCACTTTAACAACACGTGTGCACAGTAGAGAACGCGATGAGTCTTGATCTGCTTTGAGAGCAGCGCAGCAGCGAGAAAAGAGGCCGAAAAAGAGCACAAACACTCAAGAGTAGGTAGGGAGCGTCCACAAAGTCACTGGAGAGTAGCATGCAGGGTGCAGCATACACACATGCCTGCATACTGGACACAATACTTCAGAGGCAGAATCCAGTCATACATACAATGAAGTGGCAGGGACATGCTTACCTCAGACTTCTCCATCTTGTTCTGGGCATCCACCTGTATGATGATTTCATTCATGTTGGTCTCCAGGACCATCCCGCCCATCACCATCTCTGCCAGAATATTGTGGACCTGACAAAAATGGCATGCAAATCACTGAATCATTGTCTGAACATAATGTCCTAACCCTAACCCTAAGGCATTGATAAACAGGCCTTTTTAAACACCTGTTACACATCATGATAACAGTTGGAATCAAAATGGCAACATGTTTGTGTTCATCATCGGTCTGCTGCTTAGAGTTGATTGAATTCATTCAATCTATTTCCTCGAACCATAAAAGCAAAACCTGTCAGTCTCACTTCGATTAGTCGCCTTGTCTTTTTTTTTAGTAAATCCATTTCAAAACAAGTTTGATTCAACCAGAAGACTGAGAAGGCTGGGAAACTAACCAGGTTGGCTAATTGTCAGCCTAAATCTGGGTTGTTGCTTAACCAGAGCTCCTGTTTCCTCCTGTTACTCACTGTGACTGTTTCCATAATAATCAGCTTTAGAAACCACTACATGTCCACTTATTAAGGTCATCAGAAATGCAACTTAATTATACAATAACTCAGACCCACATACGTGTTCTGTCAGGCCTGTATGTGGACTGTGGTGTGTAATATCAAAGCTTTTAGGTGCCCCTCCAAAGACTGAAAAAGAAAACAGTTGAATTCATTCAAAATTCTGGAAATGTTTAAAACATGTGAACCAACATCTGAAGCCTTGAGGTTTCGGATTTATTTACAGTATTTTTCAATAGATTTTCTGCCCCCACTAACAAGATGTAATCACGTTGTATCAAGTTCAACAACTCTACAGGACAACTCAACAGTCCCACATTTACAGTTAATATAACCTCTCTGAGAAGATGAGCATGTTGGTAGCGCCCTCTTGCATGGTGTCACATGACCCATATCATTAATTTACCAAATAAAATACAATACTACAACATAGTAGCTGCAATCTACATATTCATCAAATCAAATCATATTTATTTATATAGCACATTTCATGTACAAACAGTTCAAAGTGCTTTACATAAAATAAAAGCATTGCAGCAGGGAGTGCAAAAAGCATTAAAAATACATAAAAGAATATGTAAATAAACAAATAAAATCATTTAAATGAATTTAAAAACAGGCAACAGTCTAGATAAGTTAAAAGATATTTCATGCATAGACACATGAGAACAGAAATGTCTTTTAAAAGGCTTTTAAAATCTATTCTGTGACTGACTCGAAGCCAGTGTAAAGATATTAAAACTGGTGTGATGTGTTCAGATCTTTTAGTCCGGGTTAAAACTCCAGCAGCAGCATTCTGGATGAGCTGCAGATGTTTAATGCTATTTTTGGGAAGTCCAGTTAAAAGAGCATTACAGTAATCGAGTCTACTGGAGATGAATGCATGGATGAGTTTCTCCTGGTCTTTTTGGGAGAGGAAACCTTTAATTCTGTTGATGTTTCTGAGGTGGTAAAAAGCTGCCTTGGTGACAGCTTTGATGTGGCTTCTGAAAGTCAGATCTGAGTCTATCAACACTCCGAGGTTACGAACCTGGTCAGTGATTATAAGGTTCCGAGTCTCAAGATATTTACCAATGCAGACCCTCTTCTCTTTGCTACCAAACAGAATGATCTCAGTTTTGTCTTCATTTAATTGTAGAAAATTCTCTCTCATCCAGGTGTTTACTTCCTCCAGACACTGACACAGTACGTCTGCTGGGCAGCAGTCGTCCGGTGACAGAGACACATAAAGTTGTGTATCGTCTGCATAACTGTGATAATTGATGTTAAAGTTCTGCAATATCTGACCCAAAGGGAGCATATACAAGTTAAACAGAAGAGGTCCAAGAGTTGACCCCTGGGGGACTCCACAAGTCATGGCCACTCGCTCAGATTCATAGCTGCCAATTGTAACAAAATAACTCTGGCCTTCTAAGTAGGACCTGAACCAGTTAAGAACCGCTCCAGAAAGTCCAACCCAGTTTTCCAGCCTGTGCAACAGGATTCTGTGATCTACAGTATCAAACACAGCGCTGAGGTCCAACAGGACCAGGACTGAAACATTACCAGAATCAGTATTCAACCTAATGTCGTTTAACACTTTGACCAGAGCTGTTTCAGTGCTGTGATGACGTCTGAAGCCTGATTGAAAGTTATCAAGACTTCCACTTTCATTCAGAAAGTCGTTGAGCTGGTTAAATACAACTTTCTCAATAATCTTAGATATAAAAGAGAGATTAGAGACAGGTCTGTAGTTGTTCATCATAGAGGCGTCTAGAGTTCTCTTCTTTAGGAGTGGCTTAATGGCAGCTGTCTTTAGTGACTTGGGAAAAATGCCTGATGCCAGTGAGCTGTTAACCATTTGTAGGAGATCACTTTCTACTGAGGTAAAAACAGTTTTTAAAAAGTCGGATGGTATTATGTCCAGAGAACAAGTTGTTGATTTCAGATGCCGAACTGTTTCCTCTAGGATTTTTAAATTAACAATATTAAATTGTGACATAACGTCAGAGTTATTTTTCTAGGTTTTAGACACAGATTAGTTTTCTTGTTGGTCTGTGTTGCGTGAATGTTTTGTCTAATTGTTTTGATTTTTTGGCTAAAAAAGTTGTCAAATTCGTTGCATTTCTCAGTGGAAAGGAGGTCTGGGTTTGACTGTTTAGGAGGATTTGTGAGTTTTTCAACCATAGCAAACAGAGTTCGAGAATTGTTGACATTCATGTTAAAACAAAGATCTTATTTAGTTATCATTGCACAACACAAGCCTGCATAACGAGATTAGAGATGTCAGACAGAAACATTTCAACCAAAACAAAATGGCAGCTGGAAAAGCAGCAAAACGTGGTCCAACAGACCAAAATTAGGATGTAGACGGGCTTTGAAGACGCCAGGAATATCCAGGGGATTTACGGTTGTTTGCATGCTGGTGGAAATTAAACAAATGAAACAATTCTGAGGTTTGTTTTGTTAAAAATCACCACTTACAATAAAATACTAAACAACTGTTAGTCATGTGACTGCTGATGACTTCCTTTAGTGTATGTTTTCGGTGTAGTTCATTGACTAATACCTCAGTGTTTAGTCTAAATGATTATTCAATTCACAGCCTCCAGGAATGCTGGGAAATACCCTTTGAAGAGGAAAACCCTGAAAGGTCTACGCACCCTTCCAAACCACAAAAACTTCTCAGGAACAGATAAAGGTCAAAGTCCTAATGCAGCGTCTGCAGGATGCAGAAGAACGAGCCTGATACCCAAAGGCCCCATCATGCAACCACAAAGGACTTAAGAGATCCACAAGATCCAAACATTCTGGGTCCACAATATGTCTCCAGAGGCCCCCCTGTCCATGCCCCCAAGAGGTAAGAGCTGTTCTAGCAGCAAGAGGTGGTGCTCTCGAAGTAGGTGCTTTTAATGTTTTGGGTTTATCAGGTCTATCGTTAAATTGGTTGTTTAAGCAGCACCCTAAAATTCAAATTTGATTGAGTTATGTTTCAAATTTGACTATTTAGGAGGCTGAAATCAAGAACATTGGACTAATTTAGATTTAAAATGACTCGAAGGGGTCAAATAGGTGTTTTTTTTGCCATTAATTTGCTGTCAGTAAGTCATTGAGCTTTTTTTGTGCATGGGGGGCTGTTCAATTATTCCACGTCTAGTTGCTCCTCTAATTAAGGTTATGAACTTGCAAATGAACATGAATGCAGGCTCTTCAAATGATTGCTCATTCTCTAATCAGCTAATAGACCTACGAACCGATCACCTCAGTTTTAAACATGTGGTGCATTTATATTGCTTTCACGAGGTTCGCTTGTAACAAACGTCCCAGCACTTACGCAACATCTTTGAACTCATGGTAGGTCATCAGATAAAGGCAACGCTATAATATCAGGCAATAATGACAAAGGACAAATATTACAGTGATGTCGTAAAAAGGTCTCGTTCAAGCGAACAGTATTATAAACACGTTACATCTCTGAGACGTGAAAATATCTCCTACCTTGTCAACATGGAAAATTAGGTCAAGCTCACAGACATTCTCAAAGCATTTGTCCAGCGTTTCCACAAATACCTGAAAAGGAATAAAACAAATTTTAAAAAGATAACATTAAAAATCACGCTGCCAAACGTTTAAGCCGATACTCTACAGTTTTTTTTAGGCTTTTACCTGGATTAGGTCTAAAATTCCTAGCTCGCTCTCTGATGAGTCGACACAAAACACAAAGTACAGCGTGGCGTAGTGTCGGTAGATCAGCTTATAGTCCGATCCTCCAATCAACCTGAGACACAAAGGAAAAGAGGCATTACCGTGCGACTGCTGTAGAACGTGGACCGTCAACACATCAAAAATACTTTCTGCGGTACTTTCCCAGAAGTTAATCTGGAAGTTTTATTATCCTGTTGCCGATGGGCACAAAGAAGTTAAAGGTTTATCTGGAAACACTGAACACTGAACTCTAACCTGAGCCTGAGCGGATGCAATCAGCTTGAAGTAAACATGTTATGGCACAGTCAAAACAAAGGGCGAGAAATCACGGGATCTTTTCAGTTAGGGGTGTAAAGATAATGGGACACGAGATATGCTAATATCAGAAGATATGGCGGGCAGTGCTTATGAAGTCGGTTAATACGACTGATAAGAAATCAGTGACCTTGTTTGTGTTACCAAAGGAAATGTTGCAAACCCCACTGTTCCCTGTCAACTCACTCAAAAGGAGCTGTTGATAAAGTGATTTGTGAAACAGAATTGTTTTAATGTGACGGCCCAGTTGATGTCAAAGTACCTTTACACTGTTTTATATTGATGGTATTTTTGAAGCGGCTTTAATTCCGCTCAGTCCGACAAAATTGAGTCTTAAAGGGGGGGGGGGGCAAGACCAAGAGAGAGAAGTGGAGTTTCAGAGTGTAAAACAACACCCAATTCCTTATTCATGAATGATAAATGAGAGCGACTATCAATTTCCTTTATTCATAAAGCCCTCTGAGCACTCCTTTATTGAGTCAAAAGAATCCATGCCGTGTTTCAACAGAGGAAATGATCTACTGGAGCATACATCAGGCTTCTTTAGCATTTAGACGCAGTCTAAAGGCTGATTCTTACTCGGCGCAACCTCGCTCTTACTAGCTGGTCGCAAATGGCGCAAACGGTCACGTGACCCAAAATTCCGCCACGCCCCCCGTCGCAAGCTAGAAAATCCTCGCACGGCGCAAGGTCGCGCACACAACTTTTTTTCTGACTTTGCGCGCGCTCAACCGGAAACAGCTGACCAAGAAAAAGAAAAAATGAACACTGCAGAGACCGCGGTGACCGAGAGGGTGCGCCTCTACAAACATCTGTACGACACGTCTATGAAGTTACACTGGGACAACGTTTGACAAAGTTCGTCTTGTTGCAAAGGACGAACATTCCACCTTCTCTTCTGTTTTTGCCGCAGCCGCTTAGCTCTGAGATACATATACAGTTCTACACCCAGAGTAAATTCATTCCGCATCAGATGTGCCAGCCTCTGCTGACGTGACACCACAGGTGGCATTGTGTATGCTTTCTTCGTATGCTTTTCAGCTTGTTTCCTCAACAGTGACGCCCGCTGGTCTGGAGAGAACTGCAAATGTGACGCATACTCGGCGCAAACTGCGCTTATGAGCTGAAGGAACTGTGAAGGGGCTGGCGCTTTCGATGACGTCATTAATGGTTCTCGAGCCAGAACAGTTGCGCGTTTGCGCCGAGTAAGAATCAGGCTTTATGCACCAACAGCCCCGGCCAAACATTAGCATCTCAACACTTACATTCCTCCTTCTAGGAAATTGCAGACATTTTCATCTCTTTTTGAGACCAAGTGGAAGGTTTCCCTGATGATCTGTTGTTCCGTGTCTTCAGTCTGCAGGAAGAATGAGAAAAAGGAGGCTGTGAAACGATGAGGTTCTAGAAAACAACATGCTGTTTGTGTACGTATCTGCTCCCAGTGCACAATTTCACCTCTGCGAGCCAGAAGACTGAGCTGGCGGGTAAATGAACAAGTCCGCCTCCCTGTTTTTAATTTCTTGAATAGGTGTATTGATACAGAATGAACACGCATGGTTTCTTACACAAGACATTCTCTCTGTCTTATTCAAACACCTAATGGCACCCAGAGGCCAACAAGCAGTACATTTCTAGCTCAACCTGAACTAAGACAGACTTCTGTCGTAGTTTGTCTAAATACATTCAAAGTTTCTGTTAAAAACCTAAAAAAAAACTCAAATATCTTTAGGAATGTTTGAAGTCTCCTGCATTTGACGATTTATATGTCTTCTTTTGCATTTCTACGTTACCAAATCAAAATCTTTAATACTGAGGCAGCATCACCAAATGGTGTCAATGTCCTCTCAGCGTCCATAACGCGTCACAGAGCCCAAGGAGAGAAGAGGGTGACCGGAGCGCAGCTGGCTGGAAGGCTAAACTGGTCATGTGACATGCAGCATGGGACCGGCAGCACAGTATTCGCGGCTTAACGACACAGGCGAGCACAGAGGTGGGAGTAAAGAATGGCAGAACTTTCATTAAAAGGTTTCTGGTATTCAAGGGTTTAATGAACTCTGGTGCAACTGCCACCTGAAGCTGCAGTAATCACGTTTCTATGCCACGTTGGTGTGCGATGCTGTGCAGGCTGCCGCGACACGCTGTTTCAGAAGTGAAGTGGCTACGCTTTTAAATTCACTTGCTTATTCATCATCTGCAAGCAGCAGTACATTAATATTGAATAAATTGTTTAGAATACACGGTAATGTAATTGTGCACTGTATTCCCACACATAAACAGAGGGAGGTCCATGAATAATTAATTCATGAATAACAATTAAGTCAAATGCAGCTGCAATAATATGAAACCCTCAAAGGAGAGGGCATCATCGCTGACACATAATGTGCATTAATAAACTCTTAAACATACTTATATAATCTGCTAATTGAGTTACAGTGTGCGACAAAACACAGCAATACAGCAAGAAACTTCAAAGTGAAGAGGTTGTTATAGGCTGCATGCTCGTCATTATGTGCGTTTCTGAATTACACTAAAGATAAATCAGCTAATAGCGCGAGCAATCTTCTATGATAGGAATAAATGGAAATAAAAGACGGATACCCAGTACGGGTGAAAACAGCATCTGAGCCTTCTGAGGCTGAAGAACTGCAACGTCTTCACAGTTACAAAATGTCGTAGGATGAGCCGAGAGCTGTGAATAAACTCAACCCAAGTGAGACAGCTCAACCACAGCCTTGGTTGCCAGATTTGGCTGGTTTTGGGTTAACGGATGAACGGAGCCAGTTCGGAGAAAAACTCTGAACTCTGAGAAAATGGTCTTTTATACTTACCAGACCCAAAATATCCATTCTGGTTTGGGGAATTTGGGCCTATCGGGGTTCAAACCATTAAGTCTACCTGGGCTGTTGTTAAGTGAATTTTATGTGGTCAGAATTTCCGGGAGCGTATATTTCAGTTTATTCTCACCTACATGTCACCCAGATGCTTTGGCTTTATGCCTGAGCCAGCAGGCTGCCTCTAACTAACAGTGCAACACCTCCTCAGCTCGTCCGCTCAACTCACAAACACTTTTTTTTTTTTTACATCATCTGTGCTGGCCCTACCACAAACATTCCACGAACTAAGTCAACTGAATGCTAAAGGTGGTTTTCACAGATCACAGAACTCAACACGTGAAATGATATCCTACAAGCCTGTAAGTCTACACCTCGGCTTGAAATAACAGATGGTGTGAACATATCCTCTCTGTAATCCAATCAATTTCCATTCATCCCCCTGAAAGCAAACAAATAGATGTCAGTCTCTAGAAAAGGCTTATGCAATATGACCATTTAAGATTAGATGAGAGATTAGAAATCAGTCTGCTGAATTCTCTCAGAAGTATTTGATCAGTGTCAGAAAACAGTGAAAAATGTGCGTCACACTTGTCCAAAAACTTGTCTTTTTTCCCCGTTGAAAGGCCTCGCTTATGCTCCGCTGTAAATGTGCAAACAGTACACCCCCAAAGTTGTTGCATTGCAATCGAGTCCGGAGGCTGAGTTTTAACACGCATGCAGTGCATTAACCGTATTTGTTTCAATGATAGCATCCACTTTGGTTTTCCAGCAGTTGCACAGTTTGTAGGAGGATGCAGCAGAGGAGCCTCTTTCCGTGTTTTTCACTTGCAATTTTAAACATTTATTAGACTACGGGAAAATTCAATGCTTCGGGGGTGGTGCTTAGACCAATTCACGAGTTTCAGGCTCATATGTTCAGCGTTTACTGGCAATAAACCGACGGACTGATCAGCAGATCTGCTCAGATCCCAGAGAATTCATTCGAGATGCTTGGCTGGGACGCTGCCTGTGCACTTTGTCATTGTGAACCGACATTAATCAAGAGACATCCAGCATGAGATACAAATCCAATTACAAAGAACAAGCCAGCGCAGCTTGCCCCGCCGGAAAGAATATTACATAAGCTGTCATTCGCTATCTGCAGTTGGAGCAGGTACGCCACACCACCCTGCACTACAGACACTAAGCTAATGGCACCGCTGGTGTTGAAAGGTTGAGCACGAGATACTCACAAGGGGGTCATTAAAGTCATGTGACACAAACAGTGAACTCGCTTCACTACAGCTGGACCCAACATGCTAGCCGAACATAGCGGCACGACCACCCTGTTCACACAGGCTGACACGGAATGGGACAGGCTCGCTTAATTATTCATATTTGCAAAGGTTCACGCTCAAGTCTCCTCTGGATCGGCGCGTGGCAGCACATCGCTAAACTACAGGCACCCTTTTCATTCAAGCACACAGAAAAAAAAAGTGTTACGTTGGTGTTTCCCGAGCGCTGACACCGACTGAACATGTAAACATGACTCAAAGTGTTTGCGTTTCCGATTGACTTTTTCCTCCGAGCCCATCAATCATTCAAAAGGTGGATATAAATAACAGCCTCGATTAGAACTGCCTTGTTACTCACATAATGCTCGTAGAATTTAGAAAGCCTTGGTTTCCCGTGGTTGTTGAATATTAGAATGGCTTTTATCATGATTGTAGCGGAAGGGAGGGAGCCAGGGAGCAGAGAGGGCTCAGTCTATGAAAGACCGGTGTCTGTCGGCTCCGGTGCACCCAGACCTGACGGAAACTCAGGGCTAAAACCCGTCTCGGCTCGAGGTAAGGACGGGATATCTTCGTGCTACACGTTGCTACTCCTCCATAGTCTCAGTACGGAAATCTTCCACGTCAAAGGACCAGTCATCTATTCTCCTCCTCCCCGCTACGGAAGCCGCGATGGATCAAACATCTACCATCCATGCCGGCGAACCAGTGGAATAAATAAAATGGTTATTTATTTATTTTAATTTCTAAGTGTGATGCTCAGATTATCCACATAGGGGCGTCATAGGGCATTAAAAAGATCAGTTTGGTTTATAATTTCAATTTTGAAAAAAAAAAAGATTTTTTTTGCATTCAGAAAAACACTGCATACATTTTTGTGTCTGATTTTTAATCTCAAATACGTATTCATTATGTTACATATCCGAACTAGTTTTGATCCTTAAATATAAACTTTGATACTCACCCTAATTCTAAGAAGATTTTGACTTTTTATGGTTCGCACTAGGAATGTGTCATTATTTTTTATTCATAAATACTTATTATTATACTCTGTTTTGTTTGCCATCTTGCTTTTATAGAAATAATAAAGGGATCCCTTTTTTGAGTTAGCGACTTAACATCCCTTCACACCATCATCCACACAGTACAGATCCTAAACAGCAGTTATTGCTTCGATCCGTCTTCAGTCCATCCTGAATGCATTCACACTTGTACTTTCTGCCATCCACAAGTGATTGGACCACTCAGGCTGCCTTTTTGCACCAAATGTGAACAGACTAATGGTCTTCCAACCTCTGGTCTTGCATGTCACACTTTATTTTCAGTCTCCAGAATCCAGAGAGGATTCACTTGGAAGACTTGAACGACCACTATTGAGCACTGAATTAAAAACAGATGTGATTCTGTGGTGGAAATCACTGCATGGGCTCAGAAAAACTTCTGAAAGCTGTTGTCAATGAACACTAAAGCTGGGTTAGAAAAAAAAAAAAAAACGATTTTCCGATTCAAATTCTTTTTTTCATTTGAAAAATCCAATGTCGAATCATAAAATCCTTGTCTCAGTTTTTATGAGATGCCATTTTTGGCAATGTCTGCATTAGGGGTCTCTGTGCACAAGGCTAATCATGTAAAATGAGTCCCACAAAATTTTCAATAATGAAATTGACCAAAAAAAGTGTATTTATCTAGTTATTTGCGATCATTTGTTTAAAGCTTGTTTCATGGCCAAACCAACTTAGTACTAAAACTGAATCATTAGAATTGACAATGAACACAATCGGAAATTCAATTCAATTCAACTTGGATAGTGTAGTGGTAAGATCACCATGTTTCATGTAGGTGACCTGGGTTCAAATCCCCTGCATGAAAGGTGCTACCTGCAGTAGGGGTCCTGAGGCAAGACCCCGTTACCCTATCTGCCTACCTGTAAGTCGCTTTGGATAAAAGCATCTGCTAAATGCATAAACATAATATAACCTTCTGTATTGGAAATTGGGCTGCACGGTTGTGTGGTTAGCACCGTCACAGCAAGAGGGTTCCAGATTCAATTCCCTGCTTGGGCCTTTCTGTGTGGAGTTTGCATGTTCTCTCAGTGGACTCTGGCTTCCTCACACCATCCAAAAACATGCATGTGAGGTTAATCGGTGTCTCTAAATTGTCCCTATGAGTGAGTGGGAGCTTTGTTTGTCTCTGTGTGGCCCTCTGATGGACTGGCGACCTGTCCAGGCTGTATCCTGCCTCTCGCCCAACGACCCCCTAAAATTGGATTAAGTGGGTAAGAAAATTGATGGATGGGTTGGAAATGAATCAATTCAGGAAATCAGTTGCAATAAACAGGCAAAGAAAAAAACATTTGCCCTCTCTGGGCCTGAGCTGATTTTAAGATGCACTTAGGTGACGCAGAACACTGTCCAGTTATCTGATTAATCAAAAATTGAACTTTTTTTCTCATGAATGCAGTTTCATCCAGGCTAAAGATTAGAGGTTATCAGCACAAAATTTGAAGCCATCACCCTATTGGTGTGTGGGTGCATATGTAAACATGGCAGGCACAGGTACTGATATACATCTGCAAGCTGAAGGATACTTCCAGGTTAGCCGGTGCCATCCTGACGAGGCCTTTCTCAGGGAAGGCTTTGCCTATTTCAGCAAAACAATGTTAACCTCATTCTGCAAGAGTTACATCAGCATGCCTCTAAAATGAAAGAATGAAATTTCTCAGCCGCTGAAAAAAATGGCACATTCTGAGACTAAACATTCCACGTGCACTGCCCTGAACTGTTGAGCAGCTTAAAATTTGGATCCAGCAAAGATGGGAAAACATTTTGCTCACAAAACTACTACAAGTGTTCTCTTTGGTTCACAAACACTTACATTGTTGTTAAAAGAAGAGCTGATGTTACACAGGGTTTTGTTGTTTTTATCTATAGTCTACAACAGAAAAATGCCATGTTCAAGTGGCATAATGTTTTATTAAAGGTTTTATTTTAAATGGCTCGTTTATTTTAAGCCAGTTGTAATCTGCAGTTTCAGTTTTAAAATGATGTGCTTTGCTGGGAAGTTTCAGCCAGAGGGTGGAGCTGAAGACTGCTGATGAGGACAGTGCTGATGATGTGGCAGCTGAGAATAAATCTTGGAACAGCTTCCCAATCAAAGAAACTTCTCCACTTTCCATGTTGTCCTTAAGTCTTCTTAGAGAGGATTTTACACTGACATGTTTTCAGTCAACGGCAAGACAAAAAAAAACATGCAGTCCTAATAGCACAGTACATCTCAAAATACTCTTTTTGGGTTGACAAAATTGCTGCATATAGCTTCAGCTTTTCATTCATAACAACAATTAACAGTCTCTCAACACAGTTGACCCAGACACAAAGAGGGTGATTAAAGACAAAAGATAAATGCCAGCAAAACATTCTTGTTCCACCATTTTCCCCACGTTTGTTCTTTCCTCCCCCACTTGTTTGTGTGTCCTGCACACACCTTGGACAGTGACCACTTGGCTGTCCAAAAAGACGGTGCACAAACAGAAAGTGTAACAGCAATAGTTAGAGGAATTCCGCAGTGAGAATGTCAGGGGGTAAAAGTGGGGGGTTGTGACGATCGTGTTGATCGAATTCATGGGGGATTATTCCAAGTACTTAATGCGTGAAATTAATGCATATATCCGGTCAGAATCTAAAAAGTAAAGGCAGAAAACAATGAAAAAGTGTGCGTGGGAGGAATATACAGTTGCTTGATTTTTAAATTTTACAATACGCACTCATGGTAAACTTTATTTAAATTAGAATGAGCTGGGGGCGTTCACCTTTTCCCATAATGGTACAGTCCCAGCTCGCCCCTAAATTGCTGCGCCAGCCTATAAAAACGTCTAGTCCGTGCAAAGTTGGAGAAGGAGCCTGATACATTTTGAACCGATTCGAAGTATCTGAAAAATATCCTCCTCTGCAGCACGGAGATGGAGCCAACCGACAAGGGGAAGCCAGAAACTTTAGATGAACTGATAGAAATCCTGCATAAAATCTTCGAGAGTGACAACATCAATGTTGAGGAGGTTCAAAACATAATGGAAGCATATGAGAGCAAACCCCACGAATGGGAGAAGTTTGCCAAGTTTGATCCCTTCAGGTAATTTTCTTTCTTTCTGTCTTTTTTTGCTTTATTTTTCTTTTTGCGGTATCCCGCTCATATTACCAGCGACTAACTAATTAGATATTGCCCATTTGTAATGCAGATGTGGGTTGTTGTTTTTTGCGCCGTTGCAGTTTTTACTGGGTGCTTTGTCGGTTTGAAAGTTCAAACTATACTTTTGTAACTTTTTTTTTCTTTCTTTACTCTTTCTTGCTTTGTATTTTCTGTCGCCGTTCTTACACTCTATTTCAGTGAGCATCATCTGCTCATGAATATAGTGAGTTATTCATGAAGTTTATCTGTTGAATGCATTGAGAAAATTCGTAGGCTACGTGTCATTTCACTTGCTCAAATAACAGAAACGCCTCCCTGTCTCCATCTAAAGAAGCACCTTTCTTCACACTTTATTTGAGTGCGAGAAAGAACGCTTTGTTGGCGTCATCTGTGCGGATGCTGTTTACTTTGGTCGGTCGCTCACAGCCCGAGACCATGATGAGATGAATCATCGCTCTGATCCTCTTTGAGGTGCCAACTTCTCTTTATGAGAACTGGCTGTTCAGTTCAAAATGCGTAGCAATGTTTTGGTGGGCTCAGTAGAGGGTGGGTGATCGGGCCATCCAATCAACACCACGGAACGGGTACACACCCGCTGATTGTTGCAGACCTCCATGCTTGACGCGGCTGCAGCCGCCCTGAAAATGCCTTCTACATGACGGAGTCGAGAGATGAAAACGTGCACACATCGTTTACAGAGCAAACAAGGTCAGCCTGTGACAGCCTTGAATTCCCTTTTGCTGGAAGTACAAAATGTAAAATTCGACAGTGTCAGTGACCGCGGTCCAAGATGGACTTGTGCGCAAGTGACGCACAACAGTTTCAACATTTGCTCAAGTGATATTGTGACCTACCTCCTCCCCTTTTACTTTTGACATTTTGCGTATTTGAACTTGACCGAACAGCAAAAGTGAAAATCAAATTCTTTCAGTTTTACACTGAAACCTCCAAGGGCTTGGATGCGTACTGCTAACAGAATTTTTAGATTTAAGTTTGCCAAAACTCAAAATAATTCTGCACCTTTGAAATGATTGATATTTGTTGGTTGGTTCCATGTCAGGTCTTCATCAAAGCCTTTGATGAAATTTCAAATTCACCTTTAACATAAAGGTTCCACAACTCCAGACCCCTTTACACAAATAACAGTACCATAAATTATGTGTCATATCTTTCCATGTTTTCCATATTTTTATTTTTTATTTTTTGCATTGCAGGTACACAAGGAACTTGGTTGACCTGGGTAATGGAAAGTTCAACCTCATGATTCTCTGCTGGGGTGAAGGACATGGCAGGTGAGTTGGAAAAGAATAAGTCACTGGGCTAAATTGATGCTCGTCATTTGATATTTATTCAAAGAACAACAACATCTCTCATTACATATTTTCTGTCAACAAGGGATCATGGTTTAACAATACCAATATAACCCTCTCATGCTACCACTCTACTAAATCTAAATACCATTGGTCGTATATTCAAGTCACTTCTCTGGTAATTATTGTATTGATAAGGAAAAATAAGACATTTTGTTTGCCGACAGAGTGTGTGTAAATCAACATCATTTAATGACATAACATGCTCCACTTTGTCAGCAAACCACCGGGCTGGAGTTCAACTTGTTACTCAAGTTCAAACCAAACGATCAGACTTCACTAGAACTTGGCTACAGATTGAGGGAAGCAGATAAGCAGATGATTCTCACTAGATAAAAGATTTATCTGCAGTTCAACACATCCGATGGGTTTGACCGAGGTGTGGTTTTATCAATGTTAGCCACTGGTTTTATCATATACTCCCTTGCTCCCCCTTTTTTTTTAAATCAAGAACATGCAGTTAGATGTGATCGAACAAAAGTTTAACATAGTTTTTCAGTTGATAGGCTTCACAAAAGCAGCCTAAACATGTTATTCATTCGTCACATCTAATTCGGCACCATTGTGGTATTGTGCAAACAGTACTTTCAGCCCAGTCAACCAAAGAGATTAAGATTTCACAGCAACACTGACTCTCCAGAAGATAAAAAACTGTCCCACCCTTTTCCTCTCTTAATGTGATGAAGCGGCCTGTGTTTGGCATATTCTGATGCTATATACTTGTGTTTTTCTTTAACGCTTTGCAGTAGCATCCATGACCACACAGACTCGCACTGCTTCATGAAGATGCTGCAGGGGCAGCTGAAGGAGACGCTGTTCAATTGGCCAGATGACAAATCAAAGGGGGATATGGTCCAGAAGTCCCAGAGAATTCTCCAGGAAAACAAGGTTGCTTACATCAATGGTAAGAAATGCGACCGTTCTTTTCTTTATTACAGTTGATCTAATCTTAATTTCTTGACATCGTGTTACGCTCATATTGTTATACAGTTGTGTTGAGAGCTAAAAAAAACAAGCTTGTTCTGTCCCCTTTGAGATATGCTGATGTAACGCATCCGTCGGACATGGCTGGCATGGTTAAATGTGTCATCTTTCAGAGCAGACAGTAATACACCAGTTTTCAGCCTTTCCAGTTACGTAATGCCAAATTGTAATGAACGGTTTTAAAGTCCTGCCCCTAAATCACTGCAGTTACTCCCTAAAGCAAAGAGAGGCCCGGTGTAATGTTTGGTATCAGTTGCTGGTTATTTAGCTCCCAGTAAATGCTTTTGAGTACTGCTTCACACCATTCTTGTGACATGTTTTCACTCTTGTGTGCGTGTTTTAGACTCCATTGGTCTGCATCGTGTGGAAAATGGCAGCCACACAGAGGGCGCAGTGAGCTTGCACCTGTACAGCCCCCCGTTCAACACCTGCCAGACCTTTGACCAGAGGACAGGCCACAAGAGCACGGTCAAGATGACCTTCTGGAGCAAATATGGAGAAAGGACCCCATTTGTAAGATACTTTTTAAGGCCGTAATTGATATCTTACTAGTTAACATATCTGTCACAAATACCCATGAGCAGGTGTTTGCATAATTTTGACTTGTGTGCATATTTGAAGACAAGTTAACCAAAAGGGGAAAAAAAATCTGATGACTTAATATTTGCAAAAACACAAAGCCTGAATGTTTCTTGGTCTTTGGATGCCTAAAATTTACAAAGTCCACTTTTGTAAGTGGAGGTTGTGAGACTTTAATAGTAGGAAACTGCAATGTTGTGGCAAAACGACAACAACAAACTCTAAATACAACACTGCAAAATACTTGCAGACCTCCTTGTTAAAGGTAAATTAAACCATTTATTACCTACCATAAAGGTATGTTTCAGTCAAAGTATAACTGGATCGAAGAACGTGTAAGACTGCATATCATGCCAGTTCTGTCTACCTCACAGTTTGTGCTGCAGATCATGTAAAGTTCGGGACTTTTTATATTTTACCAAACACTTTCACACACCAGAAAACTGCAGAGCACTAACCGAATGCAGACTTTTCCATTACCCCAACATGCCCGTGTGCAGGAAGTGGGAGGTTTTTATTGTTTCTTGCTTCTCTCATTAAGCCAAGCCTATAAGCTATTAAAGCGGCATCCCTCGAAGAAAGTTTCCATCGCCATGAAACAACTTCTCACGTGCTGGTGTTATAACAAAAATGTTGCTTTAGCAGAGAGGAGAAGGATCAAATAAGTTCCATTTTACCTTTGAATAAAATCTATTGCCTAGACGTTTGAACAAGATTAATTACAGATAGAATTACATCTACACAAAAGATTGAGGTAAAACAAGAACAACTGGCTGTTTTAGCCAACCTGCCGACAACGTCGGCCTTATCAGAACTCTACACGTTGTATAAGCATACCTTGACCATAAACCTTTATGTTTGTCCACTAGATTGCAACACTAAATAGAGGAGATAAGATTAGGAAGAGTGTGAGCACACAATGAACTTAATAATGAACTTGCCAGAAGCTCTTAACAACTTTAGCAGTCTGAGGTGTTTTTTTTTTATTTTTTTTAATTTTTTTTTTTAGTCAGATCGCAACTCAGGTTACATGAATTGACTTTTAAAAATCCTATTTTGATTTAGGACAGAACTTCCTTAAAGGATGTCATTTATTGACCCTAACATCAGTCTTTCTCTCTCATGTCACCCCTTTTGTAGGAGACCACAGTTTCGCAAGAGAACAACTAGAAGTCACCAAAGGAGGCTCTGGATGAAGAAGACTTTTGCATTTGAAATGGCATTGCTTTGCAATTAATTGAAGGGAAACTGCTGGGGATGCAAAACGTGGGCTTGCTATGACTAAGCAACCTATTTTAAAATCAGGACTGGGCTGGTTCCAAAAGAAACCCGCTAATTAGAATGGCTTTATTGCTGCTTAGTGTGAGCTTGGCAAATACTGATGAGCACAGGACGAGTGCATGAATAGGCTTGGGCATGGATTGTATCTGCCTTTTGTTTGCTGGGCCTGAGGATACCCTTTTCCAATCACCGCATTCCTGTCTGTCCACAACCTGTGTAACCACACTTTTGTAAAGTTATAGCCCATAGACAAAGAGTAGAGCTTTAGCATTTTAAAGAGGAAATATTGCTGTTGCTGAGGTTCTCTTTTATATTTTAAGGAAAAGAAAAGCAAAACTGTAATCCAGTTTTTGTTGTCAATGATACTTTTATTGCTGTATTTACTGTTGATTTATACCACTCAAATTTGTCTTAATGCCTGTTGAAAATGGTCAAGGAATGTGGCAATATTTGTACATTTAACTTCAAAAGTTTTTTGGGCTTTTTTCTATTTGCATTTGGAGTCATGTATGTAAAGCTTTAGAGTTGTGTTGTTTTTAAAAGTGCAATGCATGTAATTTATTTGCAGGATATGCTGTTCACTGAAGAAGTTTTTTTTTTTTTTTTTTTTTTTTTAAATCGAAAAGCTTCTAAATGTGTTCATACTTAGAGAGTATTTAGGAGGGACTATTTTGTATTTTTGAAACACGGTATGTTTAGGTAAGACTCGTTCTTTTTCTCAGGATTTTGACAAATTTTGATTGTAGCTAAATATTTCATAATCTCTCATAGCTCTTTCAATTGCAACCATGATTTCTGTAATCTAGCAATAAATCTTGCCATAACTGTGGACAATTAAACACCACTATCCTTTCACATAAGTTCATTCTGTTTTGTCTTTGTTTTTCATATTAGATACAGTTTTGATCAACATTGAGGATGTTTTATTCAAACATGGTGTAGTTATGCAAACGCCTCTGTGTCAAACAGAAAAGAATGATGGTAAAAGAAATTCATTTCTTAGTTCTAATAATTCTCGATTTACAGTAAATACAAAATGTTTGCTTTTGATGGGTTACAAATAGTCGCATAGAAAGACATTGCAGTAACGCAGCAGTTTGTTAAAAGATAAGTTGTACCTGGCACCAGCCTGACATGCAAACCCAACACTGAAGCGTGCACTTTAATCTGCAGTGGAACTATTGATGGGTCGTTACCTTGACCAATGAATAGATTACGTTGATGGCGCACCGATAACAGTATGAATGACAGACATCGGCGTCTGTAGACAGTTGGCACCGCTCTGGCAGGGTGGTGTTTAAATAGTGACTTACTAAAAAAAAAAAAAAAAAAAAAGGTAAGGTGCTATTGAAAAGAGTGTACATGCAAATATTAATTTATCTGCATACCTGAACAATAGTACTGATAATTTATATACACACACATATAAATATATGTATGCGCAAATGTGTGTGCGTGTATTTCAATGTTGTATTCCATATTAAGAATAGAGAAAATGCATAGTTGTCTGGTCTCTAAATGCACTTGTATTTGTAAAAAACGAGTCAAAAAATGTAGTCGATTCCTTTAAAACCGGACCTATGGAATGCACAAACACATACGCTTGACATTTGAAAAAAACATTTATAACTACCAACAGTTATGTTTAACCCAAGCACACAATTCTTAATCATTTGCCTTTGCTGAAAGCACAGTGCACTTGTTAATTGAGTTTATCAAAATTTCCTCAGCGTTTCTATGTACCAGGTCAACTATGAGATGGCTCACAGCCAGACTTATATAATAATGAGGTGATCATCTTGATTGCCCTGGCAAGAGACCATAATCTCTGTGTGCCAGACTGACAGGAGTTCCATTCACATCACTTTTAGCTTCCTCCGACGACATGTTTTGATGTTTAAGTAGTTTTTGCTGCCTAAACTGGACCAACAACTTGTGGTTATCTAATCTTTACTTTAGTAAGTAGTTTTGATGTCTAAACCAAACTGTTGCCCAAACTTTTACAAGTTAATTTTGTAGCCTAAGCCAAACAAATTAGTTTTGTCATCTATACTTTACCAAGTAGCTTTGTCACCTGAAGCAAACGTAGCTTTGTTCTCTATACTTCATTCTCTAAATTCTTTTGTCGCATCATGTTGACCTATTGTCTGGAGTTTTTTTACACTTGCTTGTGATTGTAATTTCACAATTCTCGTAAGTATTCAGCTGTCTCAAGAGGTAACTCGTTCAATATACCCTTTCTAAATCCCTGAGGTGTAGATTCATAACATAATGTTGTCTCGTACGATTTCCTTTCCCTCCACCAAAACAAGTAGTGTTGTCTGAAACTTTACAAAACAGTTTTTCCTCCAATCATCAAATTTATTTTAGAAGTATTCACTTTCCAGTGTCTTAACTCAGTCCTAGCAGCTGTAATCAATCCACATACAATAATAGACTGTGAGCCTTTTGATACATTTAGTATTTATGATCCGACACTTTACAGACACAAAACAGGTTTCGGGGGAATTGCTGACCCTTTCCAGTGACCCAGGACTGCCACAGCTTTAAGCCAGAATAGTTTCACTCAGATTCTCACTCTTGTATGCAATGCAGGAATACCTGTTCCTTTTAGCTTTTTAAACCATGTTCCAAGCAGTCAAAGACCACTCGGTACATTTTAAACAAGCATTCAGATTGCATGCAATCAGACCACGTAAATATTCACAGTTTAAGCATCTCACAAAGCCAACCTGGACACTGCACCAGTGTCTTAACTTATTTTGTTTAAGATAAGATTGATTCTGTAAATCAAGTGACATTTACAACAAGGGATTTAAGTTCCCATTTCAACCTCTGGCATCTTTTCTTAAGACCTTCGAGTATCTATGAATAAAAGCTTCTTCAAATGAACTGTAAGGCAATCTCAACAGTCTACATGCTAAACTTGGGTGCCATGGCATCTTGCTTCAGGTGAAAGACAACTTGCAATGTACTAGCTGCAACAGCCTACTGAAATATTATGAAGTGAGTGAGTAATTGTGCGGTGTTTTTATCTGTTGTTTCATCTTTGTCAAGCTGTCTGCAGCCTTGATTATTTTTCCCTTTCCTCCCAGCTCCCTCTTCTTCACCTCTTAAACGTGGTACTTTGTTCATGCTGCTTCAGTAGTACTCATATCTGTGGAGCAACAGGTAAAGATCATAAAATATGACGTAACAATGGTCCCTGCTGTTACTGCCTGCTCTGTTCTGACAGCAGTAGGACTGAAAGTGCAAAGTAGAGTCTGGGATTGTGTCTTATGATGATAACAATAGGTAAGGGATGTAGAACCTTCTATGACACCACAAGAAGTGGATGAGCATTGATAATCTACTTATCAAAGTGGCCTCAGCAAATCGATAGTGAATTACTCATTCATACCACAATTTGTTCATACGCTGTTCTACGTGTGTGTTGGACTAGTTTTTTATTTTTTTTTAATCTCACACTGATAAAGGGTTTCGGCCTGCTTTGTCATGACCTTGTAGCTTATCGATTGAACTGACTTCCATTATTGACAGCACATTACATCTCGTAAAATCAAATTTGTGGGGCTTTGGTCGTATAAGGTGAAGTAACAACTCTTAAAGCTATGTTCCATGAATACAAGTTATTATTGGACCACGCATAGCCTTAAAGTACTGAGGAGACAGAATTAGTCTTTGATTGAATATCCCTGAACTCCCCTGTAGTCAGAGTTGCTGCACTGTCTAAATGTGATCCGGTTGTAGAAGAGAGCTTAGGTCTCCCCAGACACTGGAAATCTGACCCAGGCTACAAGAAGGGATGAAACTCCAGTTGCTGAAAGAAAAATACATGAAAAATATCAAATATTGACAGAAGGATTAATCCAACAGAAAAAAAAGTGAATAAATAGCAGTGGGATTTTGTAAATGCACAATATATTTTTTTTTTTTCAAATTTCAAGCTAAACAATGATAATGAAAGCATAAGCAGGAAAAAAAAAAAACACTATCATGAAGTACACCGGTTTCATAGTATAAGAATAAATCACAAACATCAATGCCCAAAGTGATAATGGAGAATTGTTTACTGTCAGAATGAAACTTTTGGCTTTGATGGAGGTTTTGAAAATAGGAGTCAGACAAGAGACAAGAGAAAAAACTGAAATGTCACTGCACTATTTTTCAAATTTACAATTTTACATGAATAAGGAGTTTCCATGTTGTCCCTGGGTACACCGGTCTCCTCCCACAGTCTGAAAAACAAGCATCTTAGGTTGTGGCTGGTTCTTAATTGACCGTAAGAGTGAATGTGAGCGTGCATGGTTGTTTGTTTCTTTGGTGGACTGGCAACCTTTTTTCCCTGGCTCATGCTCAATGGCAGCTGGGATAGCACTTTTTTTTTTTTTTCTAAAACACCAAGGAACAGCATAAAAATGTCACTGTTCAAGTCAGAAGACAAACAGATCAATTCTCTGAGCACCCACCCAGCATTCCTGAGGAGATCCATGTGGGTGTGGAACTTATTTGGCTACTCTCTTGCTGGTGTTGTCAACAAGCTCTCTTTTACCTTGGCAGATCCCAACAACTATCATTTAAGTCCCCCTCAACCCTGAGAAGTGTTGTTTCCATGACGAAATAATGACGGTTAATATTTTACTTTTACCTGCTAAAAAGATTAACATTTTTTTCTGTGCTCACCTAAAATCTCTGTTGAACATAAGTACCTTTGGTCAGAATGACTGGCAACAAGTTTGAAAGCCAATATTGACTTAATGTCGAATCTTAAAGCCCACTTTGCAGACTAAACGTGGCCTTCTACTTAAGCTTAGATTTGAACCATTAGATATGTTGGTGAATCAAAAATGGTGCATCATTCTGGATCTGTCAATTGATGTGAATACTGTAGGTCTAAACTAAGCTGATCATCTATTACTTACATATACTCAAGCGGGAATGATTCAGCATTTGCAATAAAGCTATGAAGCAGAAAAGGATGAACTCAGAAGTCTGAGCTTCACTTCAGACCTCAGACTTCCAAAACAATGACCAGTGGTTTCAGCAATTTTGTACTGATAGTGTTTTGATAAACCTGCCAGTGACTTAAGATGCTAGTATTCTGAAAACATTACTTTCACATTAATTCTTACTACAGTCTGTTAAAATCTTTAGCAAGTTATTTTTTTTTTCATAATGAGCTGCCATTGAGCATTCCAGACCCTAATATGTCGGAAAATGAGTCAGAACATGTTATTTTTAAAGAGGAAAGGCGGGTAGCAGAGCTCTGCAAAGCTTCTGAAAAGTTCCCTTGTATAGACACAGACACATCTTGCAGATATCATGCAACAGCATCGGGGAGGCATCCAACAAACCTCACAGCCCCTGTACAGTATGGCAGGAGGCCCAAATATACAGTCATGGATATTGTAGCGTTCTCGGGGGCAATTATATATATCAAATATAAGGATTGATCTTAAACCTCGAATTAAGGGCACCACCTACCTATAATTTACTTTAAGTGACAGTCAGGTAGGAAAACTGTTGAAATATTACGATCCTGGTATGTTAAATTAATAATCAGTTAATAATCAATTAATAATCAATTAATAATCAATTAATGATCAGTCTCATATCTCGCTACTTTCGTGAAGTTCTCGTTTGGTTGGACAGACATTACGTAAAGAAAGCATACGACACAATCTGTGATTATAACATATATATAGATATATGAACTGTTTATTAAAATGATATGACCAAAACATGAACCTTTAAAACAAACAGGAGATGCATGGAATATGGGTGATTATATAAAACACTTAGTGAATGGAAAATAAAATATGGGGAATGGGGAGATACTGGATGTATTCAAATAGTTTGGGTTGGCTGACTATTTGACGCTAAATACTGACATTTCGGATTAACGTATCATTCTGTGAAAGCCTCGAGACATCCATCAAACCCACCTTAAGGTGAAAACGGGTCGGTCTTACTGTGCTGAAGTTCTGCTTAGTCAGCTCGGAACACGGCAGCGGCCACGCGGGGTCCGAGGGGACTTCTCTTCCGCTCTCTGGGCCTTCCTGGCTGTGGTGGCTGACCTTTTAGCTTCTCAGTTGGTTCTTTCACTGGGAAACGGGAACGATGGTGCCGAGGGCTGTGGTTAGATGATCGAATCTTCTGAGTGTCAGTTGGTCCGTTGCTTCTCTGATGAAGTGAACTTAAGTTCACAGAAGATTAATAAAAGGTTGCTTGGAGTTGGCTTTCTGGGTAGGAAAACTTCATTCTGTTCTTATCTTTGTTCGGGTCTTTTCTTTCTCGTCTCCGGGGTCTCACTGGGTTCTGGAGGGCTTCCTCCGGTCGTCCTCTGCATCGCTCATCCTCTGTCTTTCCGCTCTCTCCTGAGATTATGGGAAAACTCCCAAACTCTGGTGAGCTCTTCTCTTCTGCTCAAACCATCTCCAAATCTCTCTGAGCAACTGTTCTCTGCTCAAATCTCCTTCTGAAACTCTGGGTTGGAACTCTTCTGGAACAAAAACTAGAAGCAAGAGGCAAGACGCCTGAAGCGAGAGCCAGAAAACGAGAGAACGAGAGACTGTGTTTTTCGCGGGCTCCGGGTTTTGACTCTCGGAGGCGGGGTGTGACGTAAGCTTACACTACTCTTTCAGCCAATGATATGCCTGAACTGCAGTGAGTGTCTGCCTGGGTGTCTGTGTAAGATGATCTGTTTTGCGTGGGGATTTCTGGATAGAACAAAGAAAACTCTTATTTCTCCATTACTCCGTCTCATAGAACATTTGTCTCGGTGATTCTGAAAACACCACATCTTGTTAAGATATGCAGATTAAAGATATAACATAGACTTGCAATATAAAGACATCAAAATAACACACAACGTAATTGATGATTATGACTTTCAAAATTCAGATGAATATCTATGAAATCGTGACATATGAATAGTGAACCACACAATGTTAATTTTCTGTGTTAACAATGGGGACACTAAACAAATACCAAATAGATACCGAAGGGACATCGTTAGAAGTTAATAGTTGTATATATCTTGTCCATTTTACTGAGTCCTCTGGGATTTAAATGTTCAACTAATCAACACTACAGACCACTAGGGGGCAATGTGGTTCCATCAGGCAGGTTGGGCATTTTCCACCAAAATCAGTTCTTTGTCAATATTTAAGCCAGAATCATACAAATTGTCTCTATATGCGTCTTGTGATCAAGCTGGAAACCTGAAAGAAATTGTATACGGTTATCAAACACATTTAATATAGTTTTAAGATTCGACTAAAAGTGAGTCTTAGTGAAGTCTTCTCAGTTCGTGGGTAGCCATCTGGTCTCTTTCTCTGGTGGGAGAGGGTGTTAATATGTCAACCGCGATTCATGGTGAAGATAAGATAGTGAGGTTGTTATGGTAAATTCAATGTCTGCTAACCTTTTGTCTCTTAAAAGACACCTTGTTGTAGACCCAATGTCTGCAGACCATGTGTCTGTTGATTAACACATTGACAATAATCATTCAAATGACCACTGTCTCCGGATTCTGCATCTCCCCAAAGTGCGAGACTTTCCCCCAGGGGGTGTGGCAAGGAGACAGTTGGAGAATACACACGGTGTGTTCTTTCAGGTGTCACCTGAAAGAACCAAACCCTCCTCTTTCTGTATAAATGCTTCTGATTTCCTTTGTTCTGGGTCTCTTCTCACCACGAACGCTGACTGGTGAGGATTGACCTCTTTTGCAGAAGAAAATAAACACGTGGCCGACCGGCACAAACATTGAAAGTCTATATTTCACTTCTCATCAGATGTAATAGGAAGGTAAGCAAAATCTTAATAGGGAGTTAAGACAATAATTCCATAACAATTTGGCGTTGTCGGCAGGAATTCACGCGCAATCGTCCGGGGCAAGACACGGGAAGCGATTGGCCGTCCTGGATTATATAATTCAGCCTCTGAACGTCTGTTTAGTTTTTAAGATGGGAGGGCTAACCGTGTATTTGTCCTGAATCGTTGCCGCTGAAATCCAACGAACATAAATCAGCGAAAAACCATCTGGTGAGTACTGAAATATTGACTTCTAAATTATTATTTCAAATTTGGGTTTTAGCATTTCCATTTCTCATGATCTTAGCAGGTGGCAAAGTTTTTTGCTGCTTGTGAACTTAAGAAAACGAAGCAGAGACGTTAAATGTTGTCTAATGTAGTTTTTTGCTGCTTGTGAACTTAAGAAAACGAAGCAGAGACGTTAAATGTTGTCTAATGTAGTTTTTTGCTGCTTGTGAACTTAAGAAAACGAAGCAGAGACGTTATATGTTGTAAATGTTGTCTAATATGTGTTTGTTTGTAGTTTTTTGCTGCTTGTGAACTTAAGAAAACGAAGCAGAGACGTTATATGTTGTAAATGTTGTCTAATATGTGTTTGTTTGTAGTTTTTTGCTGCTTGTAAACTTAAGAAAACGAAGCATGAGGAAAGTTAAATCAGTCGTACGACGCTTCCTATTTGGAATGGGGAGCAAGGTCCCCGTTGAGGAGCGCGGCCTCCGGGGAGGGCCACTTGTTGACGTTATGAGAAAGAAATGTGGGGGGAAAAAGGTTAAAATATCTAAATGTTTGGGTTCCCAATAGGGGGTCCCTTAGTTTAAAAGACATACCAAAGTTAGAAGAAAAACTGAAGAAAAGGGAACGGGAAATAATAAGACAGAACAAAATTCAAAGAGATTGTTTACAAAGGACAGAGGCAGAGACACGAGGTATAAATGCTTCTGATTTCCTTTGTTCTGGGTCTCTTCTCACCACGAACGCTGACTGGTGAGGATTGACCTCTTTTGCAGAAGAAAATAAACACGTGGCCGGCCGGCACAAACATTGAAAGTCTATATTTCACTTCTCATCAGATGTAATAGGAAGGTAAGCAAAATCTTAATAGGGAGTTAAGACAATAATTCCATAACAAGGTCTCCAACATCTCCAACAGAAAGGATCCTTTGTTCATTCGAGTTTATCCCAATTTATGGAGAGCGTCTGTTGCGAGTTCGACTCCCCAAAAACTCTCAAAAGGGTAGAAGGTTAACGTAAATTAGGCAGTTTCTGTCTCTTTTTCCTTTGTGGAAAGAAAATGAAGATCTGGTTTATATCCACATACGTAAACATCCCCCACAGGAATGTTGGTTTTGTCAAAGTTTGAAAAACTCTTAATCCACACGGCACTGTGACTGCTACAATATCCATTTTGCATTCAACACATAGAGACAGAGGATACTGATGCAGCCTAACAGAAAAGCTGCGAGACTTTCCTGCAAAGCATATATATAAGTTTTTTCTTTACTTTCTTTACAGTTTAAAAAAGCTTATATTCTAAAGTAGGGCTGGGTAACAAAAAAAATGGGATTTTCCAATTGAAAAAAACTCCAATATCACGTCCTTGAATCGTTTTTTATCATATGCCATTTTCGACATAATCTGCTTTTGGAGTCTTGTTGCACGAGACTTCACTCATGTGAAACTAGTCTTGTGGGCGAGACTTTGGGCGAGCAGATTCACGCGTGTCGTGTCAGTAGCGATACCCCGTTCCGTTTTAAAGCATCTTCCCTTCAGTCTTAGTGCCTCAACGTCTCGCTTTGTGCTGCTTCAGCAATGACAGAGGTTGTTAGAACATGTTTATGCATTTAGCAGACGCTTTTATCCAAAGCGACTTACAATTGAACATCATTGGAAAAGTACTGTCACTTCTACAACTTCATATTCAATACAAACCTCGGCAAACTACACATAAACCAACGAAAGCTAAATTTACCTGTACCAGAATAAAACCCACAATTTTTCTGTCGGTCTCTTAAAAAAAAAAAAAAAAGAAAAATCAGTAGCTGATCCTGAGGGAAATGTATTCCTACAGACAAATGTTACAACAACAGTTTAAGTAACACTTGGAAGATGGTTGAATTGAAACATCTCATGCATTTCTTGTCATGTCTGCAGAGAGCTATTCTTTTTGGTTCTGTGATTCGTGGTCAAAGTGAGGGAACATGCACGATCCAAAAGAACACTATGTTTTTCTCCAGCCCACAAAAATCCTGCTGTGATCACAGTTTTGAAAATAGTCAGTCCCAAACAGCATAAACATGAAAATGTACCAAACACACAATCCTTAGAGGAGAGTTTTTAAAATCCACGTAAAGTATTGATATGTGGAGTTGATTTGGGTCCAAGAAGTACTTTTTGACAACTTCTTCGACAGACTTGGTCCACAAAATGCTCCAGTAAAGAGAAACTAGATAAAAAAAAAACACAGCTTTAAGAAATAACCAAGTCAGAAAAAAACATTTCATTTCTATCATTCGAAAGTCTTCTTCATGTCTAACCTGGTTGGTGGGGAGTATTGGCTAATCAGTAGAACAACGGGCAGTTCACACGGGTCATCAGGTCACGTGTGTCACTGAACAACCTGACCAGCCACTTTGTGTTCTAATGGCGTCGAATATGCAGTGCTGTGCGGCAAGGATGTACGGACCTTAACACAGGAGAGACCAAACCGCTTTAGAAGCGCATGGCACAACACAGGAGAGCCAGCTCTTCAGGACCTATCCCAGCTGTCATGACAGGTCGCCAGACCATCACAGAGCGATTTCTAACATTTACTTTTTTTTTCCAATCTCGAAACTCAAAAACGTATAACTGGAGGTTAGGCCACAAGTGTTTATTCTAAAAAGACAATGCAGCGAGTTGAGAAGCCCATCAAAAAAGAAACCTCGACAGCACTCCTACAGATAGCCCAAATGATGAAGGAGAACTGTTTGTTCTATGAGGAAAAAACGTCTAAATAAAACTCTTGGCTCTTTTTCAGCTCTTCAAATAAAGCAGGCCGACACAGGTGAAACCAAAATAAAAAATCTACTCATTGGAGCATCTCAGAATGAAACTGAAGTTTGTAACTAATCTTATAAACGGATCATTTACAAGAAATACCTCCACCTTTAGTTGTTTGTCGTCTTGATCAAAGCCACGTGATAAGGCATTCTTTACCATTGATCATGCATCCTGCTCCTCATGCAGGTCAAACGTTTATGCTTCATGCAGCATTGTTTTCTCACACTTTACCCACAAAGCAAACAGAGTTAATTCATACATCTGTTCTTTCTTCAATCAAAATAATAAAACCATGACGGTGACTTAAATAACGTAATATTTGGATACATGTTGACAAAATAGAAATAGAAAAGACCATCAAAAAATAAATACAATTAAAAAAAAAGGAATAAAAAAAAACCTTGCCAGCACTCCAACAGATAAAAGCAATGTGTAAAAAAGCCACAAAAGAAATGCCACATAAAACAAGTCGTGAACTCTATCGGCTGTTAGATTTTAGATCGCTCCTCCACTC
This sequence comes from Odontesthes bonariensis, assembly GCF_027942865.1. NCBI lineage: Eukaryota > Metazoa > Chordata > Actinopteri > Atheriniformes > Atherinopsidae > Odontesthes > Odontesthes bonariensis. Next base: position 16,691,291 of record NC_134511.1, on the reverse strand, counting down.
GTGGATCACAGTGCAGATTTGAAATGAGACTTGATTGAGGTGTTGTTTTGAAAGATCGACACACATTCCATGAAGCTCTCTACGCGCTGTTCTTGAGCTAATCTGAAGGCCACATGAAGTTTGGAGGTTTGTATCAATTGACTCTGCAGAAAGTTGGCGACCTCTGCGCACTATGCGCCTCAGCATCCGCTGACCTCGCTCTGTCATTTCACGTGGCTGAGTTGCTGTCATTCCCAATCGCTTCCACTTTGTTATAATACCACTGACAGCTGACTGTGGAATATTTAGCAGCGAGGAAATTTCACGAATGGACTTGTTGCACAGGTGACATCCTGTCACGGCACCACGCTGGAATTCACTGAGCTCCTGAGAGCGACCCGTTCTTTCCCAAATGTTTGTAGAAGCAGTCTGCATGAATTTATACTCCATGGAAGTGATTGGAACACCTGAATTTAATGAATTGGATGGGTGAGTGAATACTTTTGGCAATATAGCATATATCATGAAATTTAGATGGAGGGTAAATAACGATAACTAAAATGAGAGCTACATAAAATCCAGATCATGGATATTTTATTCCAACATCTTATTAAAAGATGAAAGAAAAAAAAAAGAAAAAAGGCAAACAGATACAAATTTATGGCAAAAAAAATGTTTGTTCTATTAGCACAAAACATCTAAATAAAACTCTTGGCTCTTTTTCAGCTCTTCAAATAAAGCAGGCCGACACAAGTGAAACCAAAATAAAAAATCTACTCAATGGAGCATCTCAGAATGAAACTGAAGTTTGTAACTAATCCTCTAAACTGATCATTTATAAGAAACACATCCACCTTTACTCGTTTGTCGTCTTGGTCAAAGCCACGTGATAGGGCATCCTTTACCATTGATCATGCATCCTGCTCCTCATGCAGCTCAAACGTTTATGCTTCATGCAGCAGTGTTTTCTCACACTTTACCCACAAAGCAAACAGTTAACTTTGTTACAATCTGCAAACATTTATACATCGGTTCTTTCTTCAATCAAAAATAATAAACTCATAGGACTGTGTCTTAAATAACTTCAACAATATTTGGATACATGTTCACAAATTAGATACACAAATTAGAAATAGAAAAGCCCATCAAAAAATAAATACAATTCTTAAAAAAGGAATAAAAAAACCTCGACAGCACTCCTACAGATAAAAGCAATGTGTAAAAAAGCCACAAAAGAAATGCCACATAAAACAAGTCGTGAACTCTATCGGCTGTTAGATTTTAGATCGCTCCTCCACTCGTAGATCACAGTGCAGATTTGAAATGAGACTTGATTGAGGTGTTGTTTTGAAAGATCGACACACACACACACACACACACACACACACACTTTTCTTTTGTTGAACAACTGCTACAAGCACAAAAAAAAAAAAAGAAAAAAAAAATTCCACTCTTATATTAACCTTTTAAAGTTGTTTTGGCTAAAATTGAAGACTTTTCTTCCAACTTCTCTGAACTAACAATGAAAAATGAAGATGCTAAAATATTCATAGATTTTTTTTATGAAGATTAAAAAAAAAAAGTTTTTAAAAAACACGTTTGTCAACATTAAAAGCCCAAAAAAAAACAAACAAAAGAACAGCAAAAACCTTGAGGAATAAGCACAAAGAACCGACATGAAATCATATTTTTGTGGTCATGACATCAGAAGGATTCGTCATCCGAATCATCTCCTACAGATCGGATCTTTTCAAACACGCCCCTCCTGGGATAGGCTTTTCTCTCCGACCCTTCTGACCCTGACTGACCACCTGTTACAAGCCTTCCGCTGTGCTTTGACCCTACTGATCCTACAGACTCTGCCTTGTCACTTATAATCTCTCTAACACTCTCAAACGAACTCCTATGAGACCCGTTGCTATGGGAGCTCAGACTGTACACCAGGCTGCTGTCGTAGCTGTATCCACGGGACACGTTGCTTCTGTGAGAGCTGCTTTCACTCCTCTGGTGGTTTGACTGAGTCCGGAAGGGTTCGCCAAGGGAAAAATGATCAAAAGACTTTTTGCTTTGGAAACTGTGCTCTGACCCTGAGTCGGGCTCGGTATTAGGCTTCAAGTACTGAAGCTGTTCCTCTTCTACGCCCTCAACAGGGTGTGCTGTATCCCCAACAGCCTGACTAAAGGTTATATTTAGCAACCTGTCTCTAATCAAGGTTGCGCTGACAGGTGATGGAGATCTGTGAGTGATAATGTCAGCGGCCCCATCAGAAATATTAGGCCCGACGTCGCCTCCCTACAACACAGAAAGTAGAAATTGTAAAATCATGTTTTCAAGCTATTAATATAATACAGACAATTGGATTTCATTGTGTAGCAAAACCGCAGCATTGTTAGGAACGCTATTTTTTGCATGAACCTGGTTCTTAAAGGCTACACTGCTTCATACGGGATTCTCTCCATCATTAAGCTGCTGCAGCAGCATGTAAATGTTGGAGCTTAACAAAGAGTTGGCATACAATAGATTAAACTGGTCCTAATTATGGCTTGGTACCGTTCAGCAGAACTAAAGCTAAGATGCATTAAGGGTACGCCACATGTTTGTGAAAGGCAAATTTGTGTTGCTGATGACTAATTCTTATACAGTCACAAACGCACAATGTGTGCACTAAGATTTCTGTTCATTTAGTAAAGAAAAATCACTCTTAAACTGCATGCTACAAATTACATGCAAACACTAAATAAAGCACCTTGTGTTGTGTAGTATATTCACACCGCACTTGTGATTGGACGACATCTCTCGGACCATGTTTTTTTTTTTTAATAGTCTTACCAAAAATAAAGCATCAGTCTTTGCATGAACATCCCTGAGCTCCTCCGTAGTCCGCGGTGCTGCACCATCGAAATGTGGTCCTATCGTAGAGGAGAGCTGGGGTCTTCCCAAAGGCTGGAAATCTGACTTGTCAATCCCAGCCATTGAAGCTAGCTGGCCTAGGCTACAAAAAGAGATGCAAATTGATTAAAGATATACAGCTAGATTCAACCAGTCCTGCAGTGGATGCTGAAACAGATACAGATGTATAACATATGCTTTTATTCGCAAACAAATGGCAAAAAAAATGTATTTGTGAGGTCAGACACTGATACACTCCAAGTCATCCCAAAGGTGTTCTATCGGGTCGAGGTCAGTTAAGTTCTTCCACACCAAACTGGCTCATCTATCTCTTTATGAACCTTGCTTTGTGCACTGGTGCGCAGTCATGTTGGAACAGGAAGGGGCCATCCCCAAACTATTTCCACAAAGATTCCAGAAAGAGTTCCTTTCACTGGAACTAAGGGGCCAAGCCCAGCTCCTGAGAAACAAGCCCATATCATAATCCCCCCTCCACCAAACTTTACACTTGGCACAATGCAGTCAATCAAGTACCGTTGTCCTGGCAACCGCCAAACCCAGACTGGTCCATCAGATTCCCAGATGGAGAAGTGTGATTTGTCTCCACTGCTCTAGAGTCCAGTGTATCTGATGCTCTGCATTGCATTTGGTGATGTATGGCTTGGATGCAGCTGCTCGGCCATGGAAACCCATTCCATGAAGCCCTGTAAGCGTTGTTCTTGAGCTAATCTGAAGGGCAAATGAAGTTTGGAGGTTTGTATCGATTGACTCTGCAGAAAGTTGGCGACCTCTGCGCACTATGCGCCTCAGCATCCGCTGACCTCGCTCTGTCATTTTACGTGGCTGAGTTGCTGTCGTTCCCAATCGCTTCCACTTTGTTATAATACCACTGACAGCTGACTGTGGAATATTTAGCAGCGAGGAAATTTCACGAATGGACTTGTTCCACAGGTGACATCCTGTCACAGCACCACGCTGGAATTCACTGAGCTCCTGAGAGCGACCCGTTCTTTCACAAATGTTTGTAGAAGCAGTCTGCATGCCGAGGTGCTTAAATTTATACACCTGTGGCCATGGAAGTGATTGGAACACCTGAATTTATCATTTGGATGGGTGAGTGAATACTTTTGGCAATATAGCGTATATCATGAAAGTTGGATGGAGGGTAAATAAAGATAACTAAAATGAGAGCTACATAAAATCCAGATCACGGACATTTTATTCCAACATCTTATTAAAAGATGAAAGAAAAAAGAAAAAGACAAACGGATACAAATTTATGGCAAAAAACATCTAAATAAAACTCTTGGCTCTTTTTCAGCTCTTCAAATAAAGCAGGCCGACACAAGTGAAACCAAAATAAAAAATCTACTCAATGGAGCATCTCAGAATGAAACTGAAGTTTGTAACTAATCCTCTAAACTGATAATTTATAAGAAACACATCCACCTTTACTCGTTTGTCGTCTTGGTCAAAGCCACGTGATAGGGCATCCTTTACCATTGATCATGCATCCTGCTCCTCATGCAGCTGAATCATCATGCATCTCAAATTTTTATGCTTCGTGCAGCAATGTTTTCTCACACTTTACCCACAAAGCACACAGAGTTAATCTTTGTTACAATCTGCAAACATTCATGCATCTTTCTTTCTTCAATCAAAATAATAAAACCATACACCTGTGATTTAAATAACTTCAACAATATTTGGATACATGTTCACAAATATGCAAAATGTGCAAACATTTGCATAAAATTTTTTTTTTACTTTAATTGAAAAAACAAGTGATAAAGGGAAATGACACTGATGGGTGTCACCAGATAAAAACTGCCAAATATCTGTGCCTCCACAAATAAAAATGATGAGCCGGAGATATATAATAAAAATATAAGGTCAAGAAATCCTTTTTTTTTTTTTAAAAAACAACAACAATAACAACAAAAACTGAAAGGTGCATCACAGGTACTGTTAAAGACAGAGGAGCAAAAAAATGGGCCACGTGTAGGAGTACCCACCCAGCATCCTTGAGAAGATCCAGGAAGGCATGGAACTTCGTGAACGAGTTCTCAATGCTCTCAAGAACTTCCTCGTCTTCGAGGGCACTCAGACCAAGTGGTGCCGATGCGGAGCCAGTGGCTGCGAGCGCTTCTGTCAGGGAGCGTTTGGATTCACGAAGTCGGGCATTCTCCAGCTCATACTGAAAAGGAATATGAGGAATACACATGAAGTATCGTTTTTATTCACAAAACCACATAAACGAAACAACAAAAAAATAAATAAAAGTAGGACTTTAACTTAGGTACCAAAAAATACATCTAAGTAGGAATGTCCCAATTCAATCGCAAGTACTGGATCGGTGTCATAATCAAGTCATTTATTTTTTTCGTACTGGGGTCACGGATTAATCTTTAAATCCTGATGTCAATTGTTTTTTTGCCAGATGTGCCAGAATACAGCTGCCCTGAAGAGTTGAGGTAGGAGCTTGTGAACATGCCTGTTGTATAGACATACACTATATTGCCAAAAGTATTCGCTCATCTGCCTTTACACGCATATGAACTTAAGTGACATCCCATTCTTAATTCATAGGGTTTAATATGACGTTGGCCCACCCTTTGCAGCTCTTACAGCTTCAATTCTTCTGGGTAAGCTTTCCACAAGGTTTAGTGGCAGTCTCCGCTCTAATTCATCCCAAAGGTGTTCTATCGGGTCGAGGTCAGGACTCAGTGCAGGTCAGTTAAGTTCTTCCACACCAAACTAGCTCATCTATCTCTTTATGAACCTTGCTTTGTGCACTGGTGCGCCGTCATGTTGGAACAGGAAGGGGCCATCCCCAAACTGTTTCCACAAAGATGGGAGCATGAAATTGTCCAAAATCTCTTGGTATGCTGAAGCATTCAGAGTTCATTTCACTTGAACTAAGGGGCCAAGCCCAGCTCCTGAGAAACAAGCCCACACCATAATCCCCCCTCCACCAAACTTTACAATTGGCACAATGCAGTCAGACAAGTACCGTTCTCCTGGCAACCGCCAAACCCAGACTGGTCCATCAGATTGCCAAATGGAGAAGTGTGATTGGTCACTCCAGAGAATGGGTCTCCACTGCTCCAGAGTCCCGTGGCGGCGTGCTTTACAGCACTGCAGCCGACGCTTTGCATTGCACTTGGTGATGTATGGCTTGGATGCAGCTGCTCGGCCATGGAAACCCATTCCATGAAGCTCTCTAAGCGCTGTTCTTGAGCTAATCTGAAGGCCACATGAAGTTTGGAGGTCTATAGCGATTGACTCTGCAGAAAGTCGGCGACCTCGCGCACTATGCGCCTCAGCACCCGCTGATCTCGCTCTGTCATTTTACGTGGCCTGAGTTCCACTTTGTTATAATACCACTGACAGCTGACTGTGGAATATTTAGCAGCGAGGAAATTTCACGACTGGACTTGTTGAACAGGTCGCCTCCTGTCACAGCACCACGCTGGAATTCACTGAGCTCCTGAGAGCGACCCGTTCTTTCACAAATGTTTGTAGAAGCAGTCTGCATGCCGAGGTGCTTGAATTTATACACCTGTGGCCATGGAATTGATTGGAACACCTGAATTTAATTAATTGGATGGGTGAATTAATACTTTTGGCAGTATAGTGTATTTTAAAGAGAAAAATTAAAGGAGTCTAACGACCAATATGAAATATGTATAAATAGTCAGTGTCTTACCTGCAGCTGACACAACTAAGAGTTTGCATAGACATTAGGGAAGCTTACAGGCTAACCAAGCTAACTAATCATTGCAATGAACTATTACAAGGTTATTCTTAGAAATGTTACACTATATGAATTTGCAAAACAAATTAAGAAGGCTTTTTCCCCTACCATGTTGATAAAAATGATTTACAGCATTCTTTCTTACTGCACTGCAGTTACTGAGTACATTTGCATGGCATTGACTTTAATAACCTAAATCTACTTCTGGATGCAGGTATCAAATTCAGACTCGGTATTAGAGGACAATCTTTAATGGCACACAATGGTTTTGGGAACAAAAAAAAAAACTTGATGGGGACACCCATCATCTGTAATACACTGCAATTAAGTCTGTCACTGAACTCAAACTGATGGAAAAAAAAATAAAAAATCAACTAAAGACATGAAACAGACTTAAAATAGTAAAATTCTAAAGATTAATTTACCTCCATGAGCCTAGATTCAGCTTTCAGTCTGGCTCTTCGCTCCTCTGCCAGCCTTAGACGACACTCTTTCAGCTCCATCTGGAGGACATAAAAGGTGGAACAAACTCAAAGTGAGGGAGGTTGACTGTTAGTCAACTGTTTAGGCTCCAAAGGTTTTGCCATTTGGGGGAAAAATAGAAATACAATTTTTTTTAAAGTCTAAAAAATGTGATTTTGTGAATGACTTCAGCCTGATGGGGCTGACCTGGACACGATCAAACTGTCGTGAAGTGATCCTGTCTTGGACATGAAAAGAAGATGGACTCTGCTCCACCTCGACCACCACTTCTTCCTCTTCATCATCATAACAGTCCTCTCCCTCTGAATCTGACTCCACGGTAACCTTTACAGTAGCTGCACCCTAATGAAACATACAAGCATGATGCAATCTTAAATAATGAAACCTTTTGGCTGTTCTTGAAAGGGTTCTGACCCAAATTAAAATTTGGGTAGATGATCTTAAACAGCAAACTTGATCAGGATGACGTTGTGTTTTTGGTCAGCCATTGTTAAAAAAAATCATGTCTATAAGTTGAAGAAAAACTCACTTGAAATCTTTGGCCTGTCACAGTGACACCAGGAGGCAGACCTCTGAAACAAAAGCATCCAACATTAATTCGATCTCTGCGTTACCAAAGCAACCAGTAAACACTTCAAAATCTAGAAAATTATCACCAGAAAACACATAGTATGTTTTCCTTCTTGCTGGTTGAGGAGACATGATCCATAATTTACACAAAAAGTAAATATCACAATTAGCATTACCTCTCAAACGGGACATCGAATAACACAATCCGACCAGTTTTCTTATTCCGAGCAAGGAGTAAATAGGTTTGCTCACATCTGCTCACCTCTGGCGTCCAGCCCGTGCTGCAGCACGCCAAGGTACATAACGAGAGGGGGAATAGGACTTCTTTGCCTGAGCAATGCCTGAACTCCATCCTCCAGAAGATGTTGCTTTATGAGTGGCTGCACCAGTTCGAGAGAGAGAGAGAGAGCCTCGTCAATGGATGTAAATGCACAAACACAAGACTTCCATGGATGCAGTGAGTTAATATCGCAACAAGGAAACATGAACTGGTTGCTGCAAAAGCCCTCAATATATCACCATATGGTAAATAGTTAATGACCCAGATTTTGGGACATGTGAGATAAATCATCATAATGATCCCTGGGTGGTTTTTCCAATGAGCTGATAAATCAATAAATTATCTGAAATAGGGAAGCAATAAGCTGTGTGGACAGAATTCGGTGATATAATAATATTACTAATTATTACTATTACTAAAACTATAACAAAACTATTAAAGACCAAGTTCAAGTTTATCTTTTCATCAGCAAGCTGGGGTAACAAAAAGAGTATGCAACAAACTGGAACTAAGTTCTAACAAAGTCTTAAAAAGTACATATAAAAAAAAAGACAAACCAAACAGTCCAAATGAGCAGAGGATAAAAGATTATATCATCACTTAAGATGGCCTTTGATTTGGCATGGGCATTTGAGGGTTTGCAGTTCAGCTCATCTGCAAACTGAACTTAAGGAGAATGAACTCAATAGTTTGACGCGAGCAGATAAAACAATTGTGTTAGTTTGTGGAAATGAACTTTTCTGTTATTGTAAATTCTCTATGAACAAAAATATACAATTAATGCAGTTAGGATTGAAACAAAACATGTGAATATGTTGCGGTGCACGTCAGTTCAAAGTTAACTGATCGACACAAAACTGTCACCACCAGTGAAATGTGATAATTTTCTAAGTTAGATATTTACTGAAAGGCCTTCCATCACAACATGACTGTTATTCCACCATCTTCTGTGGATATATAGTGTACTAGCTTTTCTGCGTGGGCCAAACAGCACAGAGCATTACTTTATTTGTAATATGTTCGACACTTAAACTGTTTGAGATTCCCTTTTCAGTACAATATTTATGTGAGAAACAAAAGGAGAGCGGACCTATCTTAAATGCAGTCTTTCCTCTTACTGCACCGGGAAGTGCTCGCCTTTTTGGTCCAGAAACTCTCGGCGACTCTGTGGTTGCAGGCTTGATCCAGCAGTACTGCAGCACAAATTAAGGAGAACATGGGCTATGGGCACAGCTTATAACAAACACTAGGGGTGCATGAAGCTACAACACTCACTATATAGTTTGGTTTGTTTTTCTGGACTGGGAATAGTAATTTCAATCACAGGCCACTCACCTCTGGCGACTGTCCATGAGCATTCATTAGCACTTTCTCTATTACAGTTTTAATTAGGACTTTGTCTGTAGGATAAAAAAAAAAAAAAAAAAGTTCAGAAGGATGTATTTATAGAAATGTTTGTTTCTGAACATCTTAAAAAGTTTTATCAAACAGACATGACCCCCTTCTGTGTATAAGAGAAGATTCATATTAAAATCTTGGTTAAGAGACTCAGTCTGCAGTTGCTAAATAGCTACCTGGAGGAGTATGGAAAAAAACACAACAACCCAAGGAGTCTTACCAACTAAAGGGTTACTACGGATGTCCAAAACGCACAGAGAGGAATTAGTTTTCAAGGATTCTAGCAAACGGCGAGCTCCATCACTGGACAGGCCACACCTCTGTAGATCCACAGCTGTTCAACAAGTCCCAAAACAGAAAGAGAAAGCCTGAGCAAAACCCGACAAAAAGTAACACAGCAACAGTAAAAACTCTTTTTGTTCTCTCGCTGTCTTCCTCTGAATCCAAAATGCCTACAAACCTTTAACCCAGAGGTCCTCAGCCAGCTCGTGTGCAAGAGCAGCTGCACCCCGGTCCCCAATCAAAGTGTTAAAGTTGAGGGTGACACGACGGAGACCCCCCATGCCCTCAAACTGTGGATGTCGATACCTAAGAGACTCCGCCCATGCTGTACCGTGTCTCTGCATTCCTTGATACTTTAAAAGGGTGAAAAAGAAACATGCATTTTAGAGTAAAGGTCACCTCTGAATTTAAAATGAAGGATTCATTGTGAATCATATCTGTAAAGAATATATCAGAACACATGCCACATAAATACAACAAAAACTTCAATCGGAAATTTGTTAATTGTTCTGTGGTCAAAAGTCCAGGTTTCAGCTTGCTTTTGGGAAAGACAGACGTAGGGTTGTAAGAGCCGAAGTGGAGTCCATCTGGGATGTTTTCAGCAACAGATGCATCACGTCTGTGATGGCACGCCCAGCTTGAGTGTACTGGAGTTCTGGACACATATGCTACAATCAAGCCCATTTTTTTTTTCAGGGAGGTTCATAGTTATTTCAGTGGGAAATAGACAGACCTCATGCTAAACTACATAGAGCAGCATGGCTTCATATAGACACAGCGTGTGCGGTGTGACTGGCCTGGCTGCAGTCCAGATCGGTCTGCTATTGAAAATGTAAAGGAAATCATGCAGCGGACAGACAATGGTCATGAACTGCTGAGCAACTGAAAGCTTGCATTCTGCAGAAATGGACAGATTCCTCTACAAAGCTACAACAATTGATATTCATCATCATAATGGTGATGTGATACAATGGTAAATGTGCCGCTCGCCCTACTTTTTAGGCGTTTTATTTGTCATCAAACTCTAGATTTCTTTGTATTCTAAAATAAATTATAGTTGCTTAATAAAGATTGTGACCTTCATTGTCTTTGTGTCTGTTAAACAAAGCTTTATAAAGAGCTAACATATTACTGATTCAAATTTTTGTTGCATTTACAAAACTTTTCTGAAAATGGGGTTTGTAGATATTACACCTTGATGATTCTGGCTATATGCTCTGCTCCTCTCCAGGTAAGACTGCATCCTGTGAAATCTACTGTCTTGATGCTTGTTGAGTATTTAATACTTTGGCAAATGACTGAAACATAAGGGAATATTAGTTACAGACACAAACAGTACAATACATCTCGATACGCAAGAACCTTGGGAATTAAAAAATGTTTGCACTGGATAGAATTACTTAATATACATACCCTCTAAGCCCTCGTCGGAGATTGGGCATTTAGCCAGAGATAGACTTTCCAAGGAAGTGCTCTTTGCCAAACCCTGTAATAGGATACATAACGGTGGATCATTTGCTCTGGCTTTCAAATTATTCAACAACAGTTGTTGAACAATTGTTTTTCCACACAGGTCACATGTCCCACACATGAACCGTAAAGTTCTGCCTCATCATTCAAGATTTTAGCAACCGTTACTCAAAAAGCACAGCTCAGAAAATGCTTCTGTTAAAATACACTGATGACAAACGTGTGGCATATGTGATAAAAAGATCCTGAATTTGTGTCAGTCCCTCTAAATTAGTTATAAAAACATTTTTAAAAAATGTTCCCTCTCAGTTTTTACTTTTGTCAAGATGATGAGGTCCCTCTCTCTCAGTGGAAGTCCATTAAGCTGTAGCGTCTTGAGACTGGGAGACACAGCCAGACACTCTCTCAGAGCCTTGCAGAGCTTTAATGTCATTTCCTTTGAGCGAATGGCAGGAATCTTCCTTCTGAAGGTCGATTTATGGTGTCTGCGATCTGAAACTGGCAATGAAATACGTGATGTTTACATGTCATTCAAGTTTCAGATTTGACTCATTATGCACTCATTTTAGAATACTGGAAATTAAGATAGTACTCCTCTTATAATGTTACTCTTACTCATGTTATTTTCAGATTTACCTGTATCTCCAGAAGCTGCACTAGCTTGGTATGTGCTGCTTATTGCAATGTGGTGCAGGTGCTTGTTGATGGATATAGAGTGGAGAACAGGCGGCCAGTCAGTTAACTTGAGCCTGTCTCCATTAAAGTCCAGCATTCCTTTGTCAAGGCTATTCTTAACGGCAGGTAGAGGGACTGATTCCTGCCTGGAACAGGCAAAGTCATAGTATGCTTCAAAGTCATGAGCACCCTGCCGCCGAATCAGAGCGTTGTCTTGAACCATCTTTGACCTTGGGAAACACAAATAAAAAGCCATGTAACTCACAAATGAGGACACACGAATGAAGCCATAGAATGTTGCTACTACTGTTATAATAGAAAAACAAAAAACAAGAGCACAAGTGACTGTAAATTTGCTTTTATACAATAGCATGAAATGGTCGTCTCAGCTCAAGCCCTAATTTCTGCAATTTCAAACGAGATCATTAATATAAAGTAATGTCTTAAGAAAAGATTACTAAGCAACTTGACAATTCAAAATTTGATCTTACATTATATGAAAATCTTGTTCTACTTAATTTAAATATTTTTGACAATTCTACCATTTATCTGAAGTACCTACATCATGAATTAAAGGACATATCTGGTCTTTGGTAACCAGACTTCTCAGCCAACTTTTAGCAAATTGTACTTGGTCAGATTGTCACTACAGTATTATTGAAATATATTCCTTAATGTATAAGGGCTGTTCTACACTAGTAAGTTGTTTTGAGTAAAACCCATCTACTAAATTAATAAATGTAAATAACAACCTTTAGAAAAGAGGCGATTCCACATTATAAAAACTCAGTCTCTCACTACTAACTAAAAATACCCTTTGGTTTTTCATTAGTTAAATATGGTTCGATATAATTTCAACAGTAGGCCCCTTGCTACTATAGTTTATAGTCTGTAAAATTAACACCTGGACTGTCCCTGAGCAAGACTTGTTCCACAGATAACACAAGGGAAATAAAATATTTAGCAGGTCACAGATTACAGTTTAAGTTAAGTGACTGATTGACTGACAAGGTCTGTTCCTTCGAGGTTTAATAGCACTTCAATGGTTGTTCAGACAGAGACAGCTGAGCCACTGGCGTTAGCAAGCTAAGCTCAACTCCTAGCAACCATTGGTAGTCAAGGAGGGCTGAATTCGCTCACGCTCCTGATAAACCCTTGACTCTCAGCCTCTTAGCTGTACTTTCTTGAACTGAAAATAACAGACTACACCTTACGCTTAAAACGGAGGGCTCATTCGTCGAGGCTTTGATTCTTAGAGGACCGCTGCTGAACAACTTCTGCACTCTGTTGACGATTGTTAACGAGCGCTCAAAAGTGGCGCTGTTGTGCCAGCAAAACCGCGCCCACAACTCTTCTTCGCGGTGTCAATCACTATAGAGACAGCTGCCGCCACCTATTGACACGGAGGGACGAATGTACTCCGCAGAAGCGCAAATTCTAAATAATGAGTTTGTTTGGTTGCAGAATAAAATGAATAATGAACGATAATCAACAGTAAGTATAAAAACATGTTTTGGATTGCGAAAAGTATGTATTACTATTTTCAGTAATAGAACAATAAATCTACGATTTAAAAACTAATTTCAACTAATTTGGGGATTCCCAATTTTCGTCACTTATGGCATCCTGTCTTGTTGACACATCATCTACAAGTTTTGAGTCCCTGAAAAAAAGCAGTTCACCTGTGTAGATCCTTTTTAGCTTCATTACATTTAATGCAAAGTGTCTGCGGACTGCTGTCTTCACAGTTGTATTATGGAGATTTAAGTTCAGGTTTTGGTTGGGCAACACAAGACTTGTCTTGTCTGTTTGTCTTTGATCATATTTGTGCAAAAAAGTGTGAACCCAGATTTTTCACAAGATATTTACCTCAGAGATTTCTGTGTGCCTACCTTTCTTTTTCTAACATGCAGTTTGAATATTGGGACTTTATAAACTATTTCATACAGTTGAAAATCCATCCATTTTCTATACCCACTTATGGAGCCTATCCCACCAATTACTTAACATGCATGATTTTGGACAGTGGAGTATCAGCTGGGAATTAAACCTGTAACCCTCTTGCTGTGAGGCAACAGCGCTAACAACCACACAACCGTGCAGCCCAGTTCTTAATATGTATTAAATCATACCCATTCATCTCTACTGTCAATGAGGATTCATTTGTAACTGATTAGGAACTGGGGAAATGTAATTTTCATACGTCCATCTATTTTCTTTACCTGCTTAATCCACTTGGAGGTGCTGGAGCCTCTCCCATCTGCCAGCTGGCAATTCCTACAGCCAATTTAGAATCACCAATTAACCTAACATACATGTTTTAGGATTGTAGAAGGAAACTTGAGTACCTGGAGAGAACCCATACATGCACATGCCAGTCGAAAGGTTGGTGGTTTGATCCGCAGCTTTCCATGACCACATGTCGAAGTATCCTTAGACAAGATGCTGAGTCCCACATTTCCTCTGATGCCTCCTTTGCTGTGTGAATGTGAATGATAGAGAAAAATCACCAGGTCTCTGCCTGTCATACTGCACAGACTAAAAAATGTTGCATGAGTGTGTAAATGTGACTTGTAGTTTGAAAGTGCTTTGAGTTGTCAACGGGAATAGCAAACAGCTACATAAACAGTACAGCGACCATTTCTTAAAAATATCTTGCAGTTTCATTTGTTTCTTTTGCTTCTAAGTAGCCTTTTGTTTGAGTCCGATGGACTGTCTTGTGTGGTATCTAAATATCTAGAACAAACTGTTCTAAAAACCGTTCTGTTTTTGAAAACACCACAACAAAGGTTTGAGTTTGTGTGATAGTTACAAGAGGAATACAGTGCATTGCAACATCAGTTCAATTATCCTCAGAGTGATTTATTTTTTCTCAAACAAGAGCCATATATATATTTAGATATGTTGTACCAAGCTCAAAACACATTATGATTTGTATAAACCTAAAAAATAGAACACAGAAAGCAAAACAACACATTCAATCTAATACTGTACATAATTAATGTAACGGTCAGCAGTCTCCCTCAATGCCCCGCCACACAAATTTCACATTGTCCTTAGACAACAGCTTTCCCATCGCACATCTATGCTCTCACCTTGCCTTTCAGCCTAACAAACTTTTCCTTCTACACCAGGACTTGCTGAAACTCCCTCTCCCTCCACCTTTCTGTCTGTTCCCAGCAGTTATGTGAAGAAACATCTGGATTCACTGAACCAGAACGGCTGAAGGCTGCAGGGCCAGATGGTTTCAGCCCCAAGGTCCAGAAGTCCTTTGCGCACCTCTTCAATCTAAGCCTGAGTCAGAGGAAAGTTCCAGTGCTGTGAAAGACATCCTGCCTTGCTCCAGTACCTAAAACAACATTTCCAACTGGTCTCATGTCTATAAACCAGTAGCAGAGATTGCTGTTAGCTGAGCAAAGTAATCAAATAAGCACCTCTATGAACCCCCATGCAGTTTGCTGAGGTATGACTTGTAGATGCCAGGTTGTGTGTCTGAGAAGGTGGTGTGCAGCACAGAAGCATCATTAGAGCTATACATAAGGGCTTTTGTCTACACTCTTCTCTGTGCACCTCAGAGTCTTGTCATCTGTGGAAGTACTCAGATGACTGCAGTTACAGGATGTGTCAGGGGTGGACTGTAGGCTGAGTATGGGGAACTGTTGGACTGCTGTGGGAGCGATTACCTCATCTTAAACATGTACAAAGTTGATGATTGTGGATTTTAGGAAGAGTTAGAACAAAGCCAACTGTTTCCCTCCTGGAAAATGAGGTGAACACTATGGAGGACTGCATGTACCTGAGACACAGACGAGACAGGGAATGCAACACTAAAGCTGTTAACAGAGTTTGCAGCAAAATGTTGCATATCCCCTTTTTATTTCTGGTGAAGTCTTCTTTGCAGCTGTCTGTTTTGGTAGCAGCATCAAACCAGTGACTCAAGGAAACAGGGCAAAAGAACGGAACCCTGCAGGACACTGCTCTGGAGCCCACAATTGATTGTAAAAAAAAAGTAGAATGCTGCACAAGCTGCTTAACATAAAGGAAAACACATTCTTATCTTCTACCAGTTGTCTTCAGCTTGGCTGTAATAAGGAATTGGAATTACTCTCTTTTCCAGTTTCGCTTCTTTTAATGTTTTTACAATGTTTTTGGTGACATTAGTTTTCATTTACACTGCAACCTTTCAGTTTGACTTTGGGATTAACAGGGTAACAAATTCATTTCAATCAAACATATTTTTGCGGTCAGGTTAGAGCACTTGGATCTCATTAAAAAGTCTCTCAAACTGTCGATGTCTATTTGACAAAATATCACTCAACTCAGTCGGCATTCTGTTATTTAGAGACCGTGGGTGTTATGAAAATTCTCGCCCCCTGATGTTTTTTTTTTTGCGTGACGCGCCCAGCAACGCCCTCTCCCTGTTTTCTCGAAGCCCATTGGTAACTGGAGACGTCAATCAAACTCATTGCTCTTTCCCAGGAATAGCCTACACTGGATACGTTGGGAACAGTCAAACTACACGACAGATCTGTGAGGATATCAAGCTGCTATCAACGTCTAGCGCGTTTTTTTTTGGAGTTTCTACTTACTGGATATACAGTCGAACATCACTGAGAGATTTCTTCCTACACCAGAGGTAACTGTTTTGGAGACCTTATAATTTCAGTTCAGCTCATAACTGGGTTGGGATAACCGCTGCTCAAGCTAACTATGTTTTTCCAAATACCAGTGGCCTGTTTGCATGTGTGTGCTTGAAGACTACCTGCGAAGTGGATGTAAACTGACCGTCAACACAGTTTACCTCTGTTATTTATGTAGTCTATTTATATTAAGATGAAGTTGCGAAAACGACAGCTAATTAACATTTAAAAGCGTTTACTCAAAGTCTGTTGTTTTGAAGGACTTGCTTGTAAGTATCGTGCTGCTCTGTTGCTAATGCTAAAAGGGTCCAGTGATGATGCAGTTGGGCATGTCGAATGTAATAATCATTGAATGAATAAATACAATGATAATGATGAAAGGGGAAAATAAAAGATATCAAGAAGAAAAAAAGTCCAAAGTGGTGTGTAAATGTTCGCTGTTTACACCCCTTGGTTGTATCGATCTGTTCTTGGGACCCCCCCCCCCCCTCCAAGGGTGAATGTCACTGTAATGATAAGTGTTTCGTCATCACAGTTATCTTGTTCGCAGACTAAAGTGGGTTGGGGTCAATTTCGTCCTTCTCATTACTTGGATTATCAAGTTAAGGTATTGTACTGTGCTATTTTTCTTGGTCTACCAGCAACGGCACAATGTTGATGTTTACACTGAGCTGTTAAAAAAAAAAAAAAGTGGTGTTTATCTCTAATGCGGCCTGTATCCTCAGAAAAAGAGGTGCTTTGCTCTGTAAACACAGAAAACAGGGTGGGGATGTCTCAGATTATCTGTTATATCAGTTTTTTTAGGTTCTCCTGTAGACATTTAACATGTCAACAGGACCCGAATCCATTGATTGAACTTCAAAATAGCAATCGTAAGTAGGGCTGCCTTTATTATGAATTTTTAGTTGATGATTGGAGTACAAAAATGATTGTTTCAAGAGCAAATATTTTTTTTCTCTGTAGATGGTTATAACAAACAAATATAGTTATAGTTTCTAATATAGTTAGATATAGTAACCAACAAAAGCATGTCCGTTTACCTTGGTGCTTTCTAAAGAAAAATTGTTCATGGTGATTTCAAGTTTCACCAGTGATTTCAATGAAATGGTTGAATACAATGTGTAAATATAACATTTCTGCCCAGTTTCTTTTTCATTTTCATCCAGTTTTTTTTTTTACGAGTGAGTGAGGACGATTACACTTAGATGACAAGGATTACTTCAAACAGATGACACGATATGAATGACTCAGCATTGCTTCAATTGTAGTAGTAAGACAGGTGCCAAGACTTGTTTTTAAAAAAAAAAAAATAACAGTTGCTGATTTTGGGCAGAAACGACGGGGCAACAAAAGACCGTATAGGTTGTATAATGATAAAAGGGGGAAAAAAACACACGGTTGAACATTTCACAACTAAATTGATTGTTATTGTTGCTCGATATGAATACTGGGAATAGAAAGAACATCCAAGAAATCCTTTACCTCTCAGGAATAAAGATTGGGAGGGGTCCACCACTCTAAAAGACGAGGGTGAGAAATGATTTAACAATTTAAGTATAACGCATCTCATTTTAAAATTGCAAACAATTAATTAAAAGGTTTCAGAGATGGCTCGATGT
Source organism: Odontesthes bonariensis (assembly GCF_027942865.1). Lineage (NCBI taxonomy): Eukaryota > Metazoa > Chordata > Actinopteri > Atheriniformes > Atherinopsidae > Odontesthes > Odontesthes bonariensis. The sequence continues at coordinate 16,673,249 of NC_134511.1, read as the reverse complement.
GGAAGATAAAAGGTCTAAAAAACAATATTGAATGGCCATGATCTGTAGGGCTCCCAACCTTAGCTGTATTGCTTTAATTTAACATGGAGTTTAAATAATTGGGAAATGATCGTGTTGCATTTTTATTTGACATTTTACACTGCATCTTTTTTTATTTTTTGGAAACAGTTGTAATGATACATCCTACTGTGTAGTAGTGGCAGTAGTATTCTTCGTAGTTTTTGAAGTGGTAGTATTAGTTATTATGGCGGGATAACTTTGGAGTTTTACCTAAGAGCAGCGACTTGGATCAAAGGGAAACACCCTCAGACAGTTGAGGTGTGAATCAGCAGCCTGTCTTTCACACGTGGGCGTTGTCTGCATCTTCATAGTGGAGGCAGCTGATCCCTTATTGGATGACAAAGAAATAAATACCAACAAAAAATGACGAGCCCTCATACTTTTTACACTCCATTACAATCTTTTGATGCTATTATCCTCGTCATTTCAGCGATAAGGAACAGGATTTATTTGGTTTATCCTGTTCAAAATGCTTTTATTGAATATATCTGCTGAAGTCCAATATGAGAGCGAATTTACAAATGCTAGGCTATTTTTATGAGTTTGTGATTAAAAAGAGTCAGACTTATGTGTACATTTATGTGGGAGTGGAATTAGATAAGGCCTTGCGATTGACTTCGTGGGTAAGTTTAATTTTCGAAAGGCAGGTGTTCGATTTAATGGCAAATTGTGAGTTTTTCCTCACTTCCTGCTGCTTCAGTGATTTGCATTCATAAACGATTACAGGGAATAGGAAGGGAGGAAGGAAATGCTGTTTGGTTGAAGTCCAAAATCCACACACACAGGACTGAATGTCCTTTTTCCACTGGGGTCAGAGCGCCGACATTTCACATGGACACTTTCGTTTGTTAAGTCTCCCTGTTTTTCACTTATTCTCTCACCAGCATCCGGTCCTCCTCTCACAACATTCAAAGGTCAAACATAATTAGCAGCAACTTTAGCTCATGTTACAAAATATACCCATTCTTATGCAGGGCACCAGAGCCACTGTGCGCTTATTTGTTTGGTTCTAGTGGTCTTCGGATGACAGGGTAATGATAGCGTTGCTGAGCGTAGGCTGAAAGCTTTTCCCTGTACTTGGCTGAAGAAAATACTATCAGAGGGTTTGATTGTTGATTCAAAGTATGATGGCAATAGGGAAGAGTTTTTCAGGTTGGTTGGTATCTTTGCGATCGATCAAATGTAGAAAGACTTGGATCCTACCTGCTTCTTCCTGGTTAAAACACATGAATAGTAGATCACATAAAGGGTTTAACATGAAATCTGACATCTCTAACATCATTGCAGTGGTTTCCATGAGTAGGCTTTTTTTTCCTCCTCAAGTGGCGGCAGTTTGGAGTAATTTTAGCTTGGCTTTTTTATTTTTGTCATAGTTTTTGTTCTAGAGGGGATAACATTCGCTCAGTACTGTACCGTCTGACTTTAGGGTTGATGGACTTATTAATAGACTGAATGTTAATGAGTTTCTGCTTTAGTCCCAAGTTACAGGCCATTTTTCATTAAACATAAATATTGGTAATTTACTTGTTGCAGCTTTTTAGACAAAACAAATTAATATTTGGAGACTTGTGATAGCCATTTGCTCTGTTTTTTTTAATTTAAGACTAATCTTTTGCTTTACATATATATGTATATACAGTATATTTAAAAATCAGTAGATTTATTGACAACTGTTCAGTTATTCAGGTCAGGTGCTCCAGCCACATGCACTCAGAGCAAATATTGGCCTTTGAACATGCCAGTAAATATGTGTCTTGTCCAACCTGTGCACTTCCCAAAGTTGACAGATTTCTTTCAGACTAAAATTGAACCAGTGTTTCAGTGCCAAGTTACTCAGGAATTGTTTGGCAATTGCAAATAGTAAACATGGATTCTGAGAAAATGGTTGCATGGCATTGCTGGTCAGTCCTGTACTTTACATGTTTTGAGGGAACATACCTAGACGTTTTCCACGGTTTGTTCCAGACGACTGTGTTATAAAGCAACACGGTCAGACGCTGGAGAGGTTCGGGGAAGAGGTGACGAACTCTTGTTCTTTAGGTGAGTGTTGTTGTTTTAAAATGGGACTACTGCAGGCACTCAGATGGGTTTATGTTTGGTTTTTAAGTAACAGCCGTCCTTGTGGTTTTCCGTGGCTTGTGGTCACATTTTTATTTACAGATGCAAGGACAAGGACCAGAGCCTAGTGGATTCTTATTGATTTGTGTGTTGGTGTGCATTTGTAGCTATCAGTTTCTTGATGAGATTTCCCAGAATCTACAGCTTTTTTTTTTTCCACGCTTCCCATCACGGCACCATGTTTTTTTTTTTGTTGTTTTTTTCTACTTTTGTTTATTTTTCTTCAGAGCGCAAAAGGTTTGATAATACATTTTGTAGGTTGTAAAGCATCTCGGCCTTTCGGCTTTTTGTGGAGGTTTAAAAAACAATCTTCGTTTGGATCCGCAGTCTCCACAGCTGCTCCTTTTTTATGCAGGCACCCGCAAGGAGCAATTTTGGTTCAGTCACGCATGTGTGTGACCTACTCTACCGACTCCACACAGCTGTATTTATGTTGAGCTTTACCTCTGAATTTCAGCTGAAAGTGATGTTTTTTTGGGCAGGCACCTAAAAGAAGACTTTTCAACTAAGTGTGGAAAGACTCGGCACCACACACTTGGTCAACAAAATGTTCAGAGTCCAGACTTTCTTGTAAATGGTGTGCAATCGAGCTTCTTACAACCGAGCTAACACACCCAGTTAATGTGGTTAGACAAGACTCAGATCAGCCGAGGCTTTCTGTTCATGCTCATGCTTCATTCATGCTAAGTTCCATCATTTTGCAGTAAGGCAAAAGTGTACAGCTGAATTCCCAATGAAGATGTCCTTATTCCCATATCTTTCTGTTTTTTTTTTTTTGGGAGGCTAATCATTACACAATCTGTGATTGATTGATTTGTAAAATGAATAGAATGCTTTGCTTGCGCTACGGACAGTATTAACGAGGCTTCCAGTTAAGGCAAGACTTATTTACTTTGTCATGTGAAACAGGCTTTGCGTGTATTCAGGTTGTGTTGTTGCTGTAATGGGCTTGGTAGGTTTTTAGAGTATTGTTTTATTGAGGTCGGATGGTTGAGGCCTGCCCCGGCTCGTCGGAGGTGCAAACGGTGAAGCGTTTTAGTTTCGGAGACTGTTGGATAAACAAAAGCAAAACTCTACATTCAAACATGCACATACATGCATGCAGGGGTTTACAGAGGAGCTGTAGCATCTCATTCTGTGCCTCAAGGTCTACCAGCGTATTTACTGGTTTATAAGTAACAGTGATTCAATTAAACATGAGTCTTGAGTTTGCATTTTCTGTCTAGATGGGTTTTTTTAAGCTTATTGTCTCAGTATGCCAGTCTGAAGATCTTTTTTTTAATTTGATCTTGTTCCAGGTTTCTAGGCCTTTTGTGGAACCTTAATCACATTCATTTTGCAGGTATACTGATATTATTCTGTTTGGTCAGTTCTTACTATAATAATTTATAAATTTTCAATTGGGGCAGCAATTGATTATTTTCATTTAAAAAATTCTTTGGCGTATATGAGATATATGTTAGTTGCGAGAAATGCCTGTGTCAATGTAGGCTAAGACCAGGCTCACCAGGGGTTACATCTCATAATTGACTTTTTATGCTATATCAGCTACAGACACTGAAAGTCAAGTGGACGGCCAACTGTAGCCAGAGAGCAGGTTGGGACAGTACAAACATTTTACCTGTGGGAAGAGGTGTGTTAACATTACATTTGATATATCTTGATCTTCAGGGAAACAGGTTAGGCTGGTGGGTGAATGTTTCACAGAAAAGCAGTTTTAAGTAGGAGTGGGCCATCCGTTCAAAAGATACAATCTTATGGGGTACCATGGAATTGATATTTTTAACTACTATACTACTTTTTGAGAGGAGATAATGCCACACGTTTGTGATGTTATCTCCCGACAGTTCTCTGGAAACTATGTAAATGATACTCAGTAGGCAAACATCTGTTCCATAATCATTTAGAAACCGCAAGACCTGAGTTTGTTACTGGTGCCAAGTTCTCTTCTTCTGTCACGCGCTCTTCGATTTGCAAAATTAGTTCGTAGGAAAAAAACGTGGAAAAAAAGCCTTGTGTGTCCGGTTGCCAACGTCCTAACTGAGTTACATCCAGTCAGAGACTTTTTTTTTTTTTTAGTGACTTTCTGTTCACTATTGCCAAGTATTCACTCAAAAAGACTTATCTTTATGTAAAGTTTCCTTAGATGTTACCTGCAGGGTATCTGCGGGGTCTTAAAAAGTCTTAAATTTGACTTGTTGAAACCTGCAGAGACCCTGACCTGAATTTGCATTGTAAAAATAAAACCAATTTGAGTTGTAAAGAAATCAAGTTTTACTTTCTGATTCTGAAATGCTACTGAAAGTTGGTTAAAGTTGCTTGAATTTGTTGGACCAAGAAAGGCAGTTTATGGATGAGCTGTCTTTCTATCCAGCCATGATGGGATTTTTCCTGTTGAATCTCCTGCATATCTGCGTGACCAGCAAATGACCACATTTGAAGTTGATAAACAAATAGGCTGTTAGAGCAGCACCTGCAAGCGAACTGCAGTATTTCAATATCTAGCCTGACAGCAGCTGACAGAGTGGTGTGGGTGTTGAAATGATTTAAAACTTTTCCAAACTGTGTTGCCTCTGGCTTTGGTATTGAGACATTATGAACCGAAATAGCTGAACAGATAGCAGCCCCGCCCCTGAATTTAATAGTGACAGGAGCACACCTCAGACTCCAGTGTGTAATGTTCATGTGTAAAACTGTGTGTTTGCACAAAGGCAGAAACATACTGACACATTCTCTTTGGCAGGTTTTTAAAGTGGTGTTTTTTTTTATAAATGTCAACAATCTTGAAAGTATACACGCATGCATGAATCTGATTTCCAGTCCTGTCGTTAACCTTGACTGAATGTGCACATTCCCCTTATCAGTATTTTCATCCTTTTCTCTACATCTGTGCAGACATAACTGGGAGAGCAGTAGTATAGAAGAAGTGCCAATTTAACCAAATATGAAACTGAGACGCTCGTTTTATTTGGTGGTCTCAGCTCAGGACTTGGGAACAAAACATTGGAATAATTTATTGATTTTAAAACATGAAAACAGAGGAGATCAACTTTGAAAGTTTCCGAGCAAATGACCCAATATATATAAAAAAAAATGGTCTGATTACAAACAAAAGACAAAAACGCACTTCAGTTCATGAAAGGACAAAATATCAGAACTTCATGCAGTGGACCTGCATCCCCTGATTTGTCTGCAGTGGATGACACACACACACACACACACACACACACACACACACACACAGATGATCAGAAGGGAGGTACTGATGTGCAGTGCGTTGGCTGTTTTATTTAACAGTGCTTGGAAGCCTGTAGGAGGGGGAAAATCACGATGTCCAAACACTTGCATGCTTACTTACTCATTTTCAAACCTCATTAGCCAGATGCTCCACAGCCATCATGACCTAGTACACAGCAGCAGGTATTCATAGCACCCATAATTGGATAAAGGTTTATTATGAAGTTTAAGGAACAGAAACAAAATTCCTGCCATGGAGATCAGCTTGAAAGTGTCTATTTAGTTTTCTGTTTCATTTTGTTGCCTCCTTTTCTGTTTCTGTGCTCTGAAGAAAGTGGAAAGTGCTCACATTCTCACCACCCGTTGTTTTTTATAGATACCAGTTTGTGTGTAGAAAAAGGCGTGTGCGTGGTTTTCACATTGTTACATTTGACCAAAGCAGGTTTCCCTTGTAGGTGACACATCCTGAACAGTTCTTTAATGTATTCCATTACAGACTGTTGAATGTTTTTCTTTGCAAGTCCGAAGAAGAATTGTGACACAATTGGTGCTGCCAATTCTTGACTATGCGGATGTTATTTATAGCAACACCCCAGAAACAAATCTTTGTCCTAGATTTGTTCTGAGGTGCCCATACAGGACCCACCACTGTCTAATGCACGAGACCTTGAATTGGCTGGCTCTCAAGGCTGGAAAGAAATTTCACTGGTCATTATTTTCTTTTAAGTGTATTTATTTTAATTTCCCTCGGTATCTAAACAATACCTTATTCCTTTCTGTTCACAGTACAGCCTAAGGCATACTGATAATTTATTTTTCTTTACCCCAAGAATCAGGAAAGAAATTGGTCGCCGCACATTTAAGTGTAAAGCTCCATCAGACTGGAATAAACTACCGCAATCACTCAGATCTATCACCTCTTTTCAAATCTTTAAATCATCTTTATTTACTCATTGTCCAACATCCTGCTCTTGTTTTTGATTTAGTTTTTCTGTTGGACTCAGTCTGTCTGGACCTACTCACCTGTTGCTTGTGCTCGAGTACCTTTTATTTAGATTTACCTACTGGGCTTTACTTTATGCCTTGCTGTTGTGTACACTATGCGTGTATGTACTGTATAGTATGTAAGAATATATATGTACATGTATAATGTGTAATATTGGCTGGTTGGTGGATGGCTAGGCTTGGGGGAGCATTAAGGGTGAGTAATTGTGGGTGTGTGTATGTGTAGTATGGGTGTCTTTGTGTTTAAATGCTTTGTATCTTGTTTTGTATTTACCTTTAATTATGATTTTGTACTACTGACGATTATATTTATGTTTTTGTAAGGACCCCCTCGAAAATGAGATGATGCATCTCAAGGGGCTATCCTTGAAATCAACATTAACCACGTACAGGTGTTTTAATAGTTATTTTCTTCTCTGTTTTTCTTTTCTTTTCTTTCCTACAGGGCTCCTCTTTCTGTGTCTCGCCTCTCAGGATGTCAAGCACGGTGACGCTGTAGTGGAAAAGACCATCGCATTAACATTAGCAGACAGTGGCTTGGCCAGTTGACAGTCATGCCTTGCTCAACTGTCAGTCCTGCCTCAAAGCCTAACTGTAGGCTCTGGCACATCTGTGTTCTTCTCTGCATCTGGGCTCTGAACAGTCGTGCCGAGATTGGTAAGAACTGAACTACATTTAGGGAAAATTACACTGTAAACATTCTGATAAAAGCCTTCAGTGTATCAAAGTAGTTTACTCTGAAGCAGTATGGAAAGGACATGTGGAAATATATTGTACCCTCTATTCTACGTGGGAAATGCATCGACCAATCTATGCTTTTGTTTGAACTATGAATACTTAAAAGGTTTCATTCTTTCCCATTTCCCCCCCCCCAGTCCTTACTGTACCCCACCAAGTGAGCCTTTCTGCTGACACGTATATGCAGCAACTATCCATGTCCTGGGTGGGCGGAGCGGCCACCACCTTTGACCTCCTCATTCTCAGAACTGAATTCAACGAAACGGTCTTCTATGTAAGCGCATTTCTTCTTACTTATCTATCTATCTTTATTTATTTTTGGTGTTCAAGTTTTTCCTAATAGTTCAGTTGCATTATAAGTTGGTTCTTTTTTTGTGTGAAAAGCCACATCACTGTGCTTCTGGGATTTTGAGGCATGTATGAGATGATATTTCATGAGCTCTGATTAACCTTCTCAGTGTGTTCTCTGTGTGTCATTTTCAGGATACAGTGTCTGCAACAGTGAATCAAATGAGTGGTCACCACGCGTGGAACTGGACCTCGGTTGAACCTCTGGAATGTACCTCGCTATCGATCAAAATCCGATCAAGAGATGGACAAACAACAAGCGAATGGAGTGAGACTCAGATACTTCAAGGTCAGTGGGACAATTATTACACACGTTAATTATTCAAAGCCAGTATTTAGAGAATAAATCTTAGACAACTTAAAAACTGCTGCCTTACCTGTAATTTCTGGGATTAACACGTGTTTCTTCTTTTGTAACAAACCGCTGGCTTTCTTAATTGTGTAAATGTGCCATAGACCTCAAACTATATCTGGTTCTTCCCTTTCATTTGTCTTTTTTTTTTCATCCATTCTTCTCTTCAGGAAAAGATCTCCCGGGCTATGAGGATGTCCAGATGTATCCCCTGGACAGAATTGTGCCTGTAGGAACCAACACAACCTTCTGTTGCATTGTGGAGGAGGGGAAGCCCTTTGTTGGCATGCACTACAGCTGGACGGTCATGAAAGTGAAACGACTTAGTCGGCGAAGTTATGCCACAACAGCTGTCAATCAGGGACCATCTAACTACTCGGGGACCAACGTTATCTGTCTCTCAAAAAGCAGATTCAAACCAGTGACTGGAACAGTCGTTTTTGTTGGATGTAAGATGACTGCGTGGGTGGATAAGAATGTGAATTGTTGTCTGATCTGACGTGTGGTTGAAATGGCATAAAGAGGGACTTGTTCTTGAAGTAAATGCAGCTTTACAGCCTGGAAATTAGTTTTAACAAGTGTTTGTTTAAACAACAATTCTATGAATGGAAAAACTATCAAGTTTGTTTATGAGATATTAATGAAATAGTGTGTGGTATGTCTGCATATTTTTCTGCCTGAGCCTGTGAAAGCCTTTTGATTATGGCATAACTTGTCTTCAGAGTAATTATTTTTCAGTCCTCTGTGTTGCATAGGATTAAGCATCTCAGTTTTTACTTGTTGACCCCATTTCCAGATCCACCACAGCCCAGCGATTTTGTGTGCGAGACTCATGACTTAATCTCAGCCGTGTGCCGCTGGAATAAAGGACGAGCAACTCACTTATATGGAAAACAAAGAGAAACACACTACTCAGTAAACAAGAGGTACACATTTACATTCATAACCAAAGTCATTACTTTAAAAGTAAACTCTTTGAATTTATGTGGAAACGTCAACACAGGCTTTTACAGAGGTGGCAGTGATAAAATGATGATTGCTTGGGCAGTGAATGTACTGTGTCACTTAGTGTTTGAAGTTAGGGCGCTGAATTATTTATTCATTTGCCTCCGCCTCCCTCTAAAAAGGGTTTTTTGCACAGGAAAAAGAGTGGAAGATAAGAACTGTAAAGCACTTAGTCAAAGCAACATCTTGCTTCTGTCTGTTCTGATGGTTGGTTGGCTGTCTTCCAGAGCTTTTACAGGAATGGTCTGAAAACTGGCCAAGATGTGCCTGTGTTGTCCGTTATAGCTTAGAAGTGATTATGTCTCCTTGTTGCTTTATGCTGCTTTGATTGTCGTACTCATCGTGATTATTTTGTCATTTTTGAAGGGACTGTGCTGAGGAAAGCTTACAGCAGAAGTGTAGTTTTCCTCAGTGGGATGGTAACTGGACACTGGCAGCTGTTAATTCTCTTGGTCAGTACAGCCTCACTGACTCAGCTGAACTTAGTCACAGAGGTAGGCAGCACAACATTTGCTTATCAACATCCCCGCATACACAGTATCCAATAAAGCTCATTCGTGTACTTAATGTTGTTGTTTCACCTTTTCTCCCCAGTGTGTCCAGTAGCACCAGTTAATCTGAGCTCTGTTGTACATGTCTTCAATGCCACTGTGCAGTGGGAGTGGACATTTGACCGCTTTTCCTCCCTGCCTCTAGTCTGCCAGGTAGAAATAAGCGTCCATGGGTACAAAACCATGGTGAGTAGTCTTTATGTATGTCCAGTGTGGGTAGTCAAATGGTCTGTCTCATCACTTAAACTTTGCAAGTTTGTGAAGCTGTTTACCTATCAAAGTATAAAACAAGTCTGATGTATGTGTTCAGCGCGTCTTCTCTGGTGTTGGTCTCCATTCTGTGGTTCTGTCGGACCTGCACCCTGATGAGGATTACAGTGTTCAAGTCCGCTGTGGAGCCCAGCAGCACTTCTGGAAGTGGGGAAATTGGAGCAAATTGTTTGACTTCAAAACTAAAACCTATGGTAAAGGCATTTTTTCTTTAATTAATTTTTGTCATTTTTTTTTGGAGAAATCTTCGTGAACTTGGGTTTGCAAGTAATAAACATTTCATCGACTTAATCGACCAGTATTTTTCTTTAAAAAGAGAAAAGCTTGATGCACGATCAGGATATCCCTAAATGTGCCCCTTAATGACTTTTTGTACATTTATTATATTTATTTTACTCAAATGTGAATGAAATGGTTATCCGTGCAAAGAGGGGAAGAGTCTTGCTGCATTGTAGTGTTCGATCCACAGCAGTGGTGCCATATTTCAGTCCCGTATGCCTGTTTTTAGTTCCAGATGCCCCCGACGTCTGGATGTTCATGAACAGAGACAACACCGGGCTGGTTTTATGGAAGGTAATGCTCTCTCTCCTTTGTTCATCTTTGAATTGAATTGAATTTTAATTTTGACACAAAGAAGTTTGACCAATTGTGAATGTCCACCTTGAACATCAGTGAAATAAAAACTTGTTTAAAATCATCTTCGCCTTTATCTTTTCTTTTCATTTTTTCTTGTAGCCTCTAACACGAGAGCAGAGCCACGGTCAGATGACTGGTTTTGAAGTCACTCTCTGGAACCCTGAAGAAAGTCTACAGCACACAGAAATCTTGCCTGCAGAAACGTATTCTTTACCAGTGAACCTCACAAAAATTTCTTCTTTGAGCCGGGATAGCAAGGTCATAGCAACCGTCTTTGCAAAGAACGTGGAAGGGTTGTCTAAACCTGCAAGTGTACCTCTGCGCTTCATAGGTATGTGCAAATGGTGTGTTTAGGATGTTTTAGCATTTATGAAAGAAAAATGAATGAATGTCTCTTTTTAAGTTGGTTTTAAGGAAATAAAGTGTTTATGTGAGTTGAAAGACTAAAGCAGTGGTCATTACATATTAAAAAAATATTTAGATATGTAGTTTGATATGCAAATTTTCTTCTTTCCAGATGTGGAAGCCCCTTCTTTGTTCAGTGGTTTCCCTCTGTTCTGGCAGCACAATGCCAACAACACATGTAGTTATGTGGTAGATTGGCATGATGCCTCATGTCCGCATGACTGCCCTGTTGAGTGGATCAGAGTGGCTCCTGGAAGCACTAACGTCTCAATCGAATCAGGTATATCAGGCATGCAAGCTTGTAAAAGACTATTGTTTTCAGCAAATATCAAATGCAGTGTTTGTCATTTTTACAGTGGACACAGGCTAAAAAAAACAACCTCATCGTCTGTCACTTTTTCAAAAACGTCTAAAGACTCTAGATTTTACAGTATACTTAAAGGGGAACTGCGGTATTTTCAACATTAAACCTCTTTTCTGAGTCGTCTGCAATGTTTTAGAACCCCCCTCACCGCTTTTTTGATGTTTACTGCTGTCTCCGGTATTTGCCTAATTTTGATTCTTCTCAACCTGCTTCAGAATGGTAAGTCATGCGCATGTCTAGAAAGGTCCGTAAAAGCACAATAAACGTCCGTTTTCAAAATAATCAACTCACCGGAGTGGTTACTGGTGTGCACTGGTAATCCATATCAAATTTCGTGGCGAAAAGTTGCTTCTGTCGTGTTTTATTTGACATTTTGTACTGGATGTTCGTTGATATTACTCCGCCACCGCTAAGAAAATAGTGCGAGCATGAACGAGCTGCCAAATAAAACACGACAGAAGCAACTTTTCGCAACGAAATTTGATATGGATAACCAGTGCACACCAGTAACCACTCCGGTGAGTTGATTATTTTGAAAACGGACGTTTATTGTGCTTTTACGGACCTTTCTAGACATGCGCATGACTTGCCATTCTGAAGCAGGTTGAGAAGAATCAAAATTAGGCAAATACCGGAGACAGCAGTAAACATCAAAAAAGCGTTGAGGGGGGTTCTAAAACATTGCAGACGACTCAGAAAAGAGGCTTAATGTTGAAAATACCGCAGTTCCCCTTTAATAATCTCTCTTGCTTTGTTATTTATTTATTTATTTTTCTATTATTACATTTTTCCTCATTAGTCAACTTCCAGCCGGGCGTGAGATACAACTTTTCCCTCTACAGCTGCCCCTCAGATTCTGCTCAACTAATTCAGCGTTGGCAGGGATACGTACAGGAGCTGGGTAAGGGCCAGGCTGCATGCAGAAAGATTGCTCATTAAGAAGAAGCAGCGACTTCAGAAATCCTTCTCTGCTTTTTAAATTCTCGCTCTTTGTAAATAGAGCATTTCCATCTGTTACACCACCGACCCCTCCGGTCTGATTTATTTGTTTCTTGTGACTTCCACAGTCCCCTCCACTTCTGTCCTTCTATCAGTCAGACAGCAGGACTCTGACGTTGTCCTCACCTGGAGTGAGATCCCACCGGCTGACAGAAGAGGCCTCCTCCTGGGCTACAACGTTTACATGAGTAACGGTTCCCAGCTCAAGCTTCTTGGTAAATATTAGTGTAAACAGTAGATCTGTTGCAATACAGTACAGCGCATGCATCATTCTTTTTTTTTTTTTTTTTTTCAATTTGTGAAACTTTGTTGTTGAACGTGCATTTTGTATCCTGTTGACCTCACTTTCATCCCCATCACTCCTTTTTCTGGACTTTTTTCTCCCTCTTTTCTCTCCCTCCTTGTCATTTGAAAAGCAAATCTGTCCGACACTGGAACAAGGAAATACATAATAAAGGGTCTCTCTGTGGGCTCCTATAAATTTACTGTCAAGGCTTACACATCAGCAGGCGAGGACACGGGCAGCACTGCGTCCATTACACTGGAGCCATACAGTATGTATAAATTACAGCTATAACTAGCTTTTAACAACATTTTCTTAATTATATTACCATTATTTGAAGTAACAGAGTTTGTTCTTGTAATAATAAATGCCTATAGTGTGGCTTGTACTGTAATTATGATAGAAAATAACTTTTGATAATTGTATTTTATTTGTTTCTTTCCTCTAACAGCAGATGGGCTGATCCTGGAAATGCTGGCTTCTTTGGGAATAGTAACCCTATTACTGTTCATTGTTACCTTCGTTTGCTACAAGAAAAGAAAATGGTGAGACTTGATTTTCTATCTTTTGTCTTTTTCATTTCTTTCTGTTCTTAGATTAAATTGTAACAAGTTACAGGCACAGCTACATGTATTATAGATTGGAGATATGGAGATATCTACAACACTGATGGAAAAATGTACTCATCACCCGCACTCCATTAAAGAGACGCTACGGAGGAAGTGTTTGGTATTAATATTATTTGATAATAATATATTCTAATGGATAACATTTTGCTTGTATCAGGGTAAAAAAGGCATTTTATCCAGACATACCTGAGCCCAAGCTGCCCGGTGACTGGTCCAGGACACAGGTACAGTACCAGTATAATCAAATATGACATTCCCCTGATATCATATCTAATGAGAGGGCTGTAGGTTTTTTTTTCCCTTTTAGACTGACTGATGTTACACTTCTCTCTTTCAGGGGCCTTTAAATGTGAAGCCATCTCCTCACAGTATGGTTCATATTATAGAGAAGCCTGAGCGAGATCCTAGTAAAGAGGCCCTTGTCGTCATTCCAGAAGAAGAGGAGGATTACGAAGGGCAGGGGGTAGGAGATGAGCCAGTTGACACAGATGAGCCACCGTCATTACGCTACTACAACCAAGTGGTAGATGAGCGCCCCATAAGACCACGTTTTCCAGACTCCTCCGTTTCCTCTGCATCTTCTTTGGATTCAGCCCTCACCGATGTGACGTACACAGGGATCCAGACCTCAGGTTCTTCTCTGGTCTTTCAGCTTGATCCACAGGGCTCTTCTGAAGGCCACCAACCGCAGGTGGACCTCTCCGTCAGCTGTGGGGGTGGAGCAGGGGGTTACCGACCCCAAATGCACCCTATGGCCTCGAATGATGACATGGGCCGAGGTTCTCCAGAGCCTTTACTAGAGTCCCAGGCTTCCAATTGTGGGGGCTACAAACCCCAATGTTCCTGGCATTTGGACTCTCCCACAGAGGCCAGTGAAAGGAGCAGCCTGGCCCCTTCTCTTGGATCCCCCACCTCTGTTGCTTCTACACAGTTCCTTCTCCCTGATGGGGAGGAACATGCAGAGGAGAAACGACAGCTGTCATCTGCAGCAACCTGGTTTACCAACCTGCTGTCATCCACAAAACCGTGATATCATCTCTTTCTTTTTTTTCCCCCCTGTTAGCAGCCAGGCCGTGGAGATTAACCTAAACTTCCCTACTCTTCTCTGTTGTCAGTGTCATGTATCATCTGATCTGACCTGTATGTGGTCTTGGTCAATATCCCCTCCAATGTAGCACTAAATTGTTACACTTACATTTTCACAACAGGTTGATGATGCTTTTAAAGGTGTTTATACCAAAAAAAAAAGAAAGAAAATCCGTATATGTAGTTATTTCCATGCAAATATCATAAATCAAAATCTGTATATTTATATATGTATAAAAAAAATCTCTTTACGATGACAAATCTCTTTATAAGATTTGTTTTCTTTGTCCATACCATATTTATTGCACCCTCTGGTGGCTGTGGAATCCCCTCACTGCCTTTTCTGAAGCAGTTTTCACATTTCCTTTGCGTTTTTTCAGCGCAAAAAAAGGGATGTCCCCATTAATCTGCCGCCGTTAATCTTTGGTGATTCACACATGCACGAGCCTCACACTAGTCTGTATTTACACACAATAAGCCGGTGTTACAGAATGACCTGAGTGTGAACGGCATCACTGGTTAGAGTGATGAGTAACCACTGTAACCAGTGGAGTTAGTCCGTTTCACCTCTATGACTCAGAGGCGCATCATATGTGAAAAGGCCTCATGAGATGCTTTAATGGACATTTCAAAATGGCTGTTTTTGTGTTTCAGCTGATTTTGTCCAGTTTTTTTTTTAGCTTGCGTTTCAGACGCTTTAAATTTAGTTTTTAGTATTTTTAAAGTGAGTTTCAAACCCGGTGATGGCCCCATAAAAGTTAATAACATATTTGAAAGAACTCTCCAAAAATAACAGTTTAAACATAAAATAATAAAGAAGACATAAACATGTTATGCCCATTACAGCATACATGATTTCTGTTGGTTGGCCATTGGGGGTAATCTTGCCTGCTGAATAACCATGGAGAGAAAATAGGTCACTTGGCTGTAGGAATTCTTCTTTTTTTTTTTTTTAAAGTATGAACCCTTGGATCGCTACTACAGTAGCTTCCATCCTCAGTGATGTTACTGACTTTTGTTTTTGTTTTTTCTTGAAGTGACTGCCAGATCAATGAGATGTTAACTGAATCATGCACTTATGAAATGGATCATTTCTCATTTTACACAGATGCAGGAGTGGTGCTTTCCGTTATGATCTGGAATTGTGTGGGGGTGGAACCCACGGACTATACACTAATATAAGCTGGACATCAGTGCAAACTGATGTAATTTAATGAACAAGCAGGCTATTGTTACTTTTGAGTGTTTTAACCAATAGAGATTGTTTTTTGCTTTGCTTTTCTTGTTATGAATTACATTTCATAGCCAGGCCAGTGTTTTGTGTGTGTGCTCTGCATTAATGAGATCATTACTGGTGAAAAACATGTTTGACTCATAGAAACTCGTATGGGTAATTCGAGTGACTAAATCGCCTTGATACGAGTAATGCTTCCAATAATTTTCACCATTTCACCTTTTACTTCCTTATTCTGAAATGTTTGTTGAAATATCTTGCTGTACTGGAATTCACAACGGATCTGAAATGCGTTGAATGGAACAATCAGATTTCACTGGAGCATTATGCGCAAAAGATGTCCCAACCCCCACGTGTATTTTTGTCAACGAAAAAAAGGTCTTTGTTTTCTTAAGTTTGGAAATAATGAATTTGATGTTGCAGAGCTTAGTTTCCATTTTAAGTTGAACCCTGCATGCAAAAGCCGCTTTCTGAATGATATGGTTTGGAAAAGGGACCAAGGGGAAAGCATTTCTCTGAAATGTATTGAATAATCATTTGGCTTTTATTGAGAAAACTGTGGGGGAAATTACTTTAGTCACTTGAGTTTCTCCATAAGAGATATCCCCCTCTCACAGGGACTCTGTATGTTTAAGGATGCGTTGACGAGGCCTTTCAAAAGCATAAGTATGCAAAGTTCATCCTTTTAATATGCAGTCGTTCATTTTGCAATATCTTTTAGAGTCGGGCTACGTTGCAAACTGTGGTATGTTTTTTTTTTGTTTGTTTTTTTTTTTTTTAGTGCCTCCAGCCAACAAGCTTTAAGTAAAACTACTGTGATGTGAAAATGACTTACTATTTACTTTACTGGATGTCTTCACAGATTTACTGATGAGAGGTTGGTAATCTGTCCCTTTTGACAACCGAGAAAAATATATATCCACCCTTTCTTTGCCTTGTAAAACCATAAAGCCTCTCCTGAATTTGAACTTGTTTAATTTGGGTGTGGAGCTTTAGCCCCTACTAGTTTTGTGAAGGAAAGAGTAATAACACTTGCAGTGGATGAGTGTGGTGTTTGCTTCAAGGCAGTTGTAAAGGGTGCGTATAATTTTGAGTGTCTACAAATGGCAGCAGTTTTTTTTTTTGTTTGTTTGTTTTTTTCGCTTCGCTAACGAGCATGAATTTGAAAATTTTTAGTTATATGACTTCTGTTGATTTTTATCAACAAAGTGGCACCTTTTTACTTTCCTTGAAATCTTTGTTTTTATGCAACAAACTGTACATAATTGTAATGTTCTTGTTTCATTCTGACATGGCAAAATATTTCATTGTTTTACCACAGATGGGATTATATTCCCTGTACTATAACACTGACTAACCAGGTTTATTGACAAAAAAAATTCAAATCTTTGTGTTAATGACACCAGATATTCTATATAAATGTATATTTGTTCTGTGCTGAAGCACGTGCAAAATGTTTCTGAGAAATGTTGTATACTAAGTCACAAATGCGTGACTTGAGCCTTCTTTGCGTTGCTATCGTATCACAGCTGTGTTGCTTTGCTGGAGACAGTGTATGTCGGGCCAGAGTTCCCCGCCATTCATTTATTTTCTCATTGTCCTTTCACATTTTTAGTCAAGAGTCTGTCATCACTTTTGAACATTACACAGGGTATATATGTCTACCACATCTCAACCTCTGGCCCAAGATATTTTGTGAAGTCAATGCATGCTGTATAAACTATTACTACTAAACAGTGGCTTGTAAACCTTTTTAAAACTCTTTGATTTGATTACACTATGGCTTTAAAACACTAACAACGACTAATGGATTGCATGATAAAAATTACTTAAGTGTGTGCCTAAGGAAAAAAAAATGCTTCTTTTTTTTCTGAAGGTGCTAAAGAATTGACCATATTTTGCAGATTATTTTATTACCTAATGAACTGAACAGCCCACGAATTGCCTCTGAATGAATATATAAATGTCAGAATTAACAAAGTGATGTACTTGTTTAAAGGCAATAAAGTGATTTGTCTGGCTACTAAACACTTTGAGTGTTGGCTCTCTCTGTAGCTAATTACGGAATGGGGCTACTTCTGGATCTCATAGTACATTTTTAGTTTAATTTGACTCCATTTGATTTTTTGTTTTAATTTAATTTCAGCTCTGTTTTCCTTTTGAGTTAAAAAAAAAAATAATTAAAAATTAAATCGACTGCCCCGTTTCGACTTCCTTTGTTGCCATGGTGACGTTATGTTACACGGTTACCGAGTACAGTCGAAGTTTACCACGAAGCTGTTTTTTTTTTTTTTTTTTTTTTTTAGCAATGATTAGTAAGTTAAAAGGAAATGCAACGTTCTGAAATCAAGTTAAATTAAGGTAAAATTTCTTAAACAAAGACGATGTCGGAAATATTGTCCAGATGGTTGAACCAGGAGCTCCGGTTGTCCAAATCCGTTGGTAAGTACGACAAAGGCCATGTCATTTCGACCTAGCTAAATTTAATTAGCGCTAACTTTTATATTATAGCGACCTCACTAAAGGCCAAGTTGTTGAAAGCTAATAAAGAGAAGGATAAAAGTATTCGCGCAGGTACAAGACGTACCCTAGCCTAAATTAAAAACCTTTTCCACAACTGTGACATAAATTATTATTTTAGGTAACTATTTTTTAAACCCTACGGCCAGGTAGCAACTATTGCTCCTTTGTCTTGATTTAGAAAAGTTTGATAACGTATTTTTAACCACTGCGGTTCATGTTTAACATCCTTTAGAAAGTAACTCGTCAACAAGGCTTACACTATTGCATGTTCATATTCACAGAGCCCAGAACCTTTGCCAAGGATTTCTCTAATGGTTACCTGATTGGGGAGATTCTTCATAAATATCAGATGCAAGATGATTTTCGTCTGTTTCTGAATAAAGAGTAAGTTGCCCTCTCTCTGTCAAGTTGCAGTAATGTGCAAAAGTCTTGATTCCCCCCCCCCTAATTTCTCTATAAATTTCTTTGAAGTAATCAGACTTTCTTGTAATCTTTTAATGTGGTCTTTAGCAATAGTTCTTCAGGCCTTCTTAAGGTAAAGTTTTCCTTTAGACACTTGCTGCTCTTTCTCTCATTTCCTTTTTCCCCTCCTTTAGTTTCTTAAGTGATTTAACACTGGCATATGAATCATTTAAGCATACAAGAGGCAACAATCTCAGAGAATTAACCAGTGCTGTGTCCACAAATAAAGATAATCCATTGTATCTGAAGGTACTTGTTAACATTTCTGTAGATACCTTGTGATTCTGACAAATATAACACAGTCTGACATAAAACAATGTTTTTGCACCAACAAAATTATTCACAAAGAGCCATTTGCTAAAATCTTGGCGTATAGCAGCATGGTGTACAGTTCGTCCTTAAATAAATCTAGGAAACTAGTCCAATGGAGAACAAAAGAAGTGGACCTCAGTGATGCATCCAGCCCTTAAGTCGATCCATCTACTGTTTACTGAAGCCTCATCAGAAAAGGTCTCCATGGAAGGGTGAATGTCAGGAAGACGTTCTTATGGAAGGGGAACTGGGAGAAAAGGCTGAGGTATGCGAAATGACTCAAGAAGTGGACTGAAAATCAGTAGCGACAGGTCTTAGGAAGTGACAAAACGTCCCCAGAGCTCGGATCTCAACAGTCAGGGATGAATGGCACAAAAAGCAGAACACATCCATAGAAAAGCTTTGAAATTTCCTTTAAGAAGCCCAGAGAACTATTCTTCAAGACTACTTAAAGAAAATTAAGTTGTTTAAATTGTTTGCACAGCATTTGAAGTATCATTGTTCCTTTTTTCTGTTTTGCTCAGACTCGTGCCTAATTATCCAAACTACTTTTAAAGTGATCATAACCAAAGTTAATCACACTTTCTCTCATAGCACCTCAGTCTCCAAAGTGAATAACTTTACACGTCTTGAGCCTACTCTTAAGCTACTGGGGATCTCCTTCAACATAAACACAGCACACGACCTGATGCAGAAGAAGCTGGGTGTTGCCACACAGCTCCTTCACCAACTCTATGTCACACTTGAAAAGAAGAAGACAGAAGGAGTCACCAGGACAATGATGGAAATGATGCAGCCCACAGCCAGGGCAAACCTGCACAAAAAGGAGCATGAGATGTACTCATATGTAAGGAGCTGTATTGATTTCTTGTTGGTGTTTATAGTATTCTTGTGATTAGACATGCCTTTTTGTGTAACATGAGTTTGATCATTATCTTCTAATCTTTCCTCCTTTTATCATTATTACAAGTTGAGCTTACTAGGTTAATGCGATGATTGTTAATCAAAAAGAAAGAAAGAATTTTCAAGCATCTTTTCTTTTGATGTAGCGACTTCCTCAGGTGGTGAAACGCGATGCAGACATGAAGCTTCAAAAGGTTTCTCAGGACAACAGGGATAAATGCCAGCAATTGGCCGACTTGTCTGTGGTGACCACAACCATCCAGCAGAAGAGACAACTCGAAGTGCAGGATGAGAAAAGAATGGGAAATAAAGAGAAACTACTTCAGAGCACTAAGAGTAACAAAGTAATAGTTTTCCTCCATTTAACTTCATCAGCTCGATTCTGTCTGCGTTTCGTAGAAGACAAAGTTACGACTCTGTGTGGTGTATTTTGGTGTTGAACATCACTATTACAATCATATAAAAGCAATGTTGGGGGGAAAAAAGAACACCTGTTGCTTAATTATGCCACAGACTGTGTTGAGCATCAGAGAATGTGCTATCCTACAGGTGTATCATGGTCATGAGATGTGCGTTGATACGACTTGTGACCTGGACACTAAAGTCCAGGTACGAAAGGTGGCTTCCTACACTTCAACTTTGAAGATACAGAGAGAAAAGCAGCAGCAGTACAACGAACGCCAAGCACAGGTAGGACCAAAATAAAGATAATGTAGTGATTATTCATTAGTATATAGATGTAACTCAATTTATGGCTGAGGGGAGAGTGGGGTAAGATGAGCCAGTGGGTAAGTTGGCCAATCCTTTATATCTTAGCAACCATGCACTTTGATTGTAGTCTGACCATTAATTTAGGAAGCATCCGTAATTTTTTTCCAAGTGAAAAAAGGTGAGATTTCGCATCGCATGAGCTAAATAATTCTAAAGTTCATTTAGGCAGCTGTTTTGGATTTAGTTTTAGACCTAAATGCTGATTAATTTCAGTGACACTTGTTTGTTCGTTTTACGTTGGTATTTATTTAGCTTTATTCAACAATCTTTCTGTTTTAGGGAAGATTGCAACTTTGGTGTAATCTTTTAGTTGAGTTTCATGTTAAGTCATCTTTGAGGAAAGACATTTTTGAAAGAAACAGGTTGTTTTCAAAAGCTTGATTTAGATTCAATAGTATGGAAAATTTCCCCCGGAACGGTTCAACTTTCCCACTGATCTGGATCAACTTACGAACTTACATTTGTCTTATTTTCACTAATCTTTAGGACCACATCAGTTAAAATTTGGCTCAACTTACCCCACTCTCCCCCACTAACACGATATCTTTCTGGTGTTACTGTTTTCTTTGTTCTGTCCATTTCATACATGCAGATAGTTCAGAATGAAATTGCCCAGTTTGAGGCAATCAGGAAGAAACTGATTACTTCTGCTTTGTCCTCAAGGTGAGTTAAAAGGAACCATTCACTAAATTAGTATAGTATTTATGTGGTGCTCTGCCTTTTAAATGTTTGAATTACATTATATATTCACCTTTGTATAACAATTTCATATGTCAACCTTTTCTGTTCTAGTGGTCAGGCCCTCCCATTAGATTTTACCCTTGGTGGCAGCAAACAGGACTGTAAAGTCTCTGAAGGTGGGACTAAGCTGATGTTACAGTCCAATACCAAGTATTTACAGGAAATCCGACAGAGGCTGAAGGATGATGCCAGTACCAGTGAGCAGAGATTAAAAAGACTAGACAGATTCCTGGTGGAGCAGTTCAAGGCTCGTGAAGCTGAACAGGTCAAACTTTAACAATTTCTCTCATCCTGACAGGGACAAATACCTACAAAGGGAGAGTGAAAATTGATACATTGTGTGGTTGTCTGTTTCTATTTCATAAGAATCTTTTATAATTTTAAGATCTTTTAGTTTAAAATATGTTTAATTTTTAAAATAAAGCTCATATATCCTCATATGTCTTATTTTACGCTTTTTGTTTGAACTCATTAGTTAACTTTTGTGCTTCTTCTGCTTTAGGAGGTACAACGAGAGCAGCAATTGGTGAAGCGCCTGACACGTCAGACTAAGCAGGAGCAGCGTTTGGTAGCTCAGCTTATGCAGATGCGTAAGCAGAAGCAGGTGATCCTGGCGAATCAGCTGTTCAAGGAGCAGCAGTACCAGCGGCGAAGAGAAAAGGACTTCCAGGAAGCTCTGTACAGCGAGACGGTGAGATTAGATAAATAAAGAAGAATCCTGGCTGTTGCAACTTTGTTTAAGGCTTTCTCAGCTACAGTACGAGTGATGTCATAGGGATAGTAAGGAAAGAATTGGTTTTGGTAGTTTGTAGTCTCAACATAGAGTAGGTTGTTACGAAAAGAGAACGAGGACTCTGAAAGTAAGGAGTCAAGTAAGACTGTATCTGTTGTGTCTATTAAGCATACAACTCTGGAAATGACTATAACTTTCCCTCATCCTAACCAAAAATCCTTTTGTACTCATTGGGGACAAAAAAAAAAAATGTCCCCAGTATTCACAGGAAGTCCCTATGAGTAAGTGTGCAATCAGAATTTTTGCCCCATAATGTTGGAAATACAAGTACATACACGTCACACTCCTACATTTTTTCTTGATTATCTTTAAAGCGGCAGTCGGCAACTTTTTTTTAGTCATATTAGCTTGAACTGTCATGGGATTCTGGAAGTAGAATATTAAATAGGCTGTTTTGGAAAAATAACGAAATCTGTAGCTCCTTCTGGAGCCTGTAATCATGCTTACAAAAACCGAGCGCTCCCGGCTGTTTTTAACCAATCAAGTTAGGGTGGAGGAATCCTACCTGTCAATCACAGCTTGTGCACACGCTGCTGAGCGTGAGTCTGCCCCAGCTTGTGTGCGCTCACACTGGTGTGAACTCACGTGCACAACCTCGTCCACAGAGGGGGAGGGGTTTTGGGGGCGATTCGGAGCTTATTAGAGGTTGTGGGAGGGACCTGAAAGTTGTGTCAGTTCGAATTTTCCGACTTTAGACTCGCAATTTTGAAAACTTGCCGACTGCAGCTTTAAATGTAACGATTGAGTGGTAATAGGGTTCAGAGATAACTGACAGAGGAGGGGAGTTCAAAAGGGTTTATTGGTGCAGGTATGTGGCAGGTGAGGGGGGTCCTAGTTCTGGAGAGCTGAAGTTCCTTTATCCAAACACAGATTGATTCAGAAGGCACAAGAGTCCAAATCCACACCGAAGAGAAAAAAACTGATTCATTAACAAGCTCAGGGAGCAAGCAAGAATCAAATCCAGGTCCGGTCCAAGGTCAGAGCCAAAGGTTCCAGAAATATCCAAACATACAATCCAAAAGGTATAATCCAAAGGCAAAATCCAGGAGGCAGAAAAAAGGTCAAGACAGGGCAGACAGGTCAAAAAACTTACAGAGCCGATCAGGGGTTGAGGCAGAGATCGGGGTCAAATACAGGTCCAGGGTCCGGTAATACTAGATAACAAAACAGAGGTTAAAGCTGGCGCGTGAACTTTCAAGAAGTTGGCACAATCTGGCAACAGGCAAGAGCTGTACACATGTATAAGAAGGGGAGAGGACAGGTGAGAATGATTAGTGTCACAGGAAGTGAGCTAGAAACCATGACATTAAACGTGTTAAGAAAATATAAAAAATAATCTTACTGAGCAGTTTACCTTCCTTAATCACTTACAAGGCAAATGGCATGAACATTTAACCTATGCTTTCTCCACTCATTCCATCTCTCTTAACTGGGCTTGGTGAAGGTTCTGGCTCAGCAGGCTAAGTTGGCCCGTGCAGAAGAGATCAGAAAGGAGCTTGAATTCTGTGACAGGATTGCTGCAGAACGAGCTCTTAGCAGACACAAGAAGCACTTTGAGAGCTGCAAGGACATAGTGGGACAAATAGTGGACCTGGCAACCAAGGTTGGAGAATATCGTCAGCTCACTGGGAAGTACGTAACATGTTTGATCCACTTTTTCTGTTTTATGTCTCTTGTGAAGAAATACCAAAAACATAAAAGTGGTATGTGGGCTTAAATCAGAACTGACCTCTTTTTCAGACCGTTAACGAATGTGGAGGAATGTGTTAATAAAAAATGCCTTTTTTTGTTAGTGTTTGGAATGTGTTGTAAGTTTAGTAAATAGTTCTTGTTTTGGGACTTCGGAATGTGAAGCATAGCATTGAGGTGCTGAAAGTTCAAATCCTCCCAATGTCTGTATATGCTCAACGTATCTATTATCTAGCAATTCTCATGATCTAATACAATATATTTGCAAATTCAGTATGCAACCCTGCGCAATTTATAGTATGTATATTCTGTCAGTTTTTTTACATGTGCACTGTATCAGCTCTTTTAAACAAGGCCGACAAAAGCATTTCTGTTCATTTCAGTCATTTTCTGTCATGAATAAATGAATGCATGCAGATACCATCAAAGAGTACACAAACAGTACATTATAAGGTACTTGGTACGTTTTTGATTAAGTTGATCAAAAAGATCGAACTAGTTTCAGATGTGGGATTTAATTTTACTCGCAATTTTGGGTCCAGTTTTGCCTGCTGTAGTCTTTTATGTTGTCATGACCAGTCTGATTCCAGGGAACCTAATGAGAGAGTGGAAGGAATTGCTGTTCAGAGGTCTGCCTCTCTATGAGCCCATAAAAAGCCATCAGCTTGAATTGCCCTCTTCACTAGACCCCGCAGAGCTTAAAAAGCAGGAGATACTCAACAACCTGGAATATGATGAGTACACTGTGAGTTTGAAACACGAGTACAGTCATTTCAAATCTAGTTTATGTGAAAATTAAATTTATAAAATTTATGTATGATCAATCAAATATGTGTGTTTAACTACACATGCATGTAGCATATATTTGTCAACTAATTAAAATTTTAGGAAAAAAAAGCTGTACACATAGCCAATCTAGCTGTGTTCTTTTTACACTGAAAAAGTTTGGTGTTTGAATAAAAACCCAGAGCTAAACATTTTCTCTGTTTTTTGTTATGTTTCAGAGTTTGGTTGGTGAGTGGGCATGGCCAGAGGAAGCAGAGGAGACTAAATTACCCCTAACTGCCAACGACATTCTTGCACACGTTATCCAACGACTGAAGAAAATTGTTCACCCTCCAGTCCTCGAACCGTCTTGCCCTTTATTTTCTCACTTTGCCCTTAAGGCCTGCATCCTTGGAAAGCTTTGCACAGGCAAGACCACCTGCCTGGCCAAGATTGCCAAAGGTATGCAGTCTGTGCAAAAATGCAAGCACACACAGAAACACCGTTTTGCACCACATGATGATTACCTAACTAAAATTTGATATTAAAAGTGGAAGCTGATTATGTGTGTTCCTTTTTTTTTTTTTTTTTGCTCCAGCACTTGGCATCCATGTCTTATCGGCTGACACACTGATTACAGAAACTCTGCAGGCTTACAAGAATGAAAGTGATTCAAGCGAGGTACGGTGCTGTAACTTCAAAAGTATCATTTTTCATTTGATCAAAGCTCATGATTTTGCTTCAGAAGTATTTATCAAAACCATAAAAATTATACTAGTCTCATGTTTTGGTCTAAAATTCATTAACATGCATCTCCTTTGTACCAAAAAGACAAAAAAGATGTCTTACATGCTTCACAGCTTTAAACAACCCTTTTTATAAAGAATCAACAGGTTACAGAGCAGCAGGGAGAGACAGACAATGATCATCCCCTTAAATCACCAACATCAGTGAAATCTGGTGGGTTTTTGAAGCCTCACGGTCCTACTCTATTCTGGGCTGTTTTGTATTTAAATTGTGCGTTATTGTTTAAATTGTGTGTTATTTGCTTGTAATAAAAAGTGTTTTTCAAAGGTCCGTATTGATTTGGTATGTGCAGCTTAAATTTCCTTTTTTTTTTCAGATAAAAATATTCAAGGTGAAAGTAGAAACTTTAATGCAAAAGTAAGTGTATTTTTTTTCTCTCTTTTTTTTCTCATAGTGTATGTGTGAGCCACTTCTTCTGTTTAGTATTTACATACTCGTTGTGTAAAATATATTCAGCACTAGCCATTCTAAAGAGATCTCCCTTTTTTTTAGCAGACAACATAATAGACTGGGAAAATGTAATGATTTGAAATTCTAAATAGGAATTATATGTTTTTCTTGTATCTGAAACTAAACACGTCAGTTTTCACCTTCTTCCATGTGTCCCTCATTCAGCCGTCTCATGCAATGCGTGGAGCGGTTGCAGAAAAAGAGATGAGGAAAGGTAACGCCATCCCAAATGAGCTGTTAGTGGACATTGTGGTAGAAGCAATCGGGTGAGACTATAACTGACATTGCAGTCCATGTGTTTAATACTGTTGTCTTAATGTCATGTCTTTCATAGAAAAAACCTAAATGGTACAATCTTATTTCTACATATAATGTGGATAAATAACCACCTCAAGACACTTGAATAGTTGCTGTGTCCTTACTAGTCAGCTTCCAGCTCAGTCAGGCTGGATCCTGGATGGCTTTCCATACGACGTTAACCTCGCCCACCTGTTAGAGAAAGCCCTGGGTGGGTCTGCAGATGAAGGCAATGAGGTTGCAAACAACAGATCAAACCTTGCTGCTGATCCTGATTCACCTGGACCTCCACCAACCCCTGCACCTGTGCTGGACTTAGTTCTCCTGCTGGATATCCCCGATGAGTGTGTGGTCAGACGTGCATACAGCTATTTGGGTATGTCACACTGATTGGAGCTTAATGTTGTGTATATATGTGCACTGTTTACTCCGTGTACAGGTATATTATAAGTTAGATATGAATTTTGTGCCAATGAGGTTGTCTTGCTCCCAAATCTTGTTCAGATACAGATACTGCTGCCGCAACCTTCCACCCCAAAGACAAGATCTTGTATCAGGCACAGATTCCACACAGGTAATAAAGAGGAATCAGGTGGCAAACTTAGAGCATCACATTGCCTCTGCCGCATGATCATAACCAGCATCATTTTTTTCATCAACATTTCTACCTAAGGATCACAGCTTTTCAGGATACCTGGCCAGCATTGGAGAAATGGTTTGGTGAAAAGCAAAACATTTTGGTCCGCCTCGATGCAGACGTAGATGAGGGTGAGCTTTACGGCAAAGTGGAGTCTATCTTGCAACAAGCTATGCAGAAAAAACAGAAAAGTAAGATTCTTGCATTGTCACTCTCAGAAGCAGTTTGTCCAGTCTTCCATATAACTGTGAAACAATCCATTTGATTCTATTGTACATGTACTGTACAGCAATACCAAATTCACAATATTACAACATATTCCTTCATCAGCTCGTGCCTGTTCACCCGTTGAAGATGTAGTTCTAGACAATATAAATGCTCCGGACACTTCTCCAACCCCAAATCCTTGTGAAGACCAGCGTCCAGCTCTCAGTGAACAAGAAGTTGACCCCCCAGAGTCTCTCTCCTGCCTTAAGAAAGAAGAAGTCCAAAGTGAGTGGTTACTTTCCAGATCCAATACACAATACAATTCTGGGAACTTTGTTGCATGTCCTTCCCCTCCCTCTGCCCTCGGCTAAGCCTAACCCTGTCAAGCAACTTCTTATTCTAAAGATCATATACTTTTATGCCTTATCAATAGGATTCCCTGGGGATGTGTCACCTTCCTCATTGTCTAATGAGGACTCTAAAGGAGCCCCCAAGAACCTTTCTGAGTCACCCTCCTGTGGCGGGGGTTCATCCAATCAGGTCTACGTAGACCTACCCCTTCCTCTGGTAGGATAAAACTTTTATGTTTTGTTTTTTTAGGGTTGGGAATACTCCTAATTTTTTTATTATTTTTAAGTAAAAACGAAATTCAAATCCACTCACTTGGGTTACTGGAAGGTGGCCTTCTACATGGCTTTCATTTGGCTGGTAGGCATGTACTCTACTGCCTGCATTACCTGTCATAGTTTATTACCAATTATTGGCATGCAAAGAAGGAGATGTGAAATAAGACTTTGGAGAAATGTGTCACACTGTCCTCTGTCTGTTTTATATTCCTTCTCTTCCTCCCTGCGACCCATTTGCTCATGACTTTCCCTCTTTGTCTATCTTTAGGAGATAGCAGAGTACCTGTGCTCATACTGGGACACTGCGTGTGATTCTTATGTGAATGATGTCAAAAAGGTTATGCAGCAGCTGCGGTCACAACGCACTCTTATTGATCGTCAGCTTTTCAGCATCAGGTAGAACAAACATAATTTGGTTTCAGGTTTCACATCTAAATACAGCAACACACTTATGACCCGTTAATGGATACAATTTGATAAAATTTGATACAATGTCAACATGTTGATTATTCTTATATTTATTACTCTAGACTTTGTTCTAATTGTTTATGGTTACAGAATAACATGAAATTGAAACTACTGAGTATTTATTATCTGCCTGAGAATTCAGTATCAACAGGTTGCCTGTTCTCATTTTAAGATGCAATAGGATGAAACTCAAGTGTACACAATTAGTGGGAAAATATATGTTCATGAAACATTTTATTTGAGACGTGATATTTATTAATGCAAAAGTGCATCAACTCATTTTCTGGTTCCACAGAGAGAGATATAAGCATTTTTTGCAACGCCCAGATTTGAAGCAGGAGTTAGTTTCTAAATGGCAGAAGGACTTCAATAACATACCTGATGACATGAGAGAAGATGAGGATACCAAAGCAGAGCTACACCTGAGACTGGATGTGAGACTTTGCCTTACACTGTTATGCAAAACTAACATTATTAAAGTGATCACACAAAAGCATACTTAAAGATGACATTCTCGAGTGTTTGCGTGCGGTTCTGATATTTACACAGGAATTGCGTGAACCTTTGTGGGAAATTACTGACAAGCGTAAAGAGAAAGATGAGCAGGAGAGGACCGCTCTCATGTGTGAGGGCTGGTTGGAGGACCACACTACTATCCTCATCAACCACCATTCTGTACTAATGCAGGTGAATTACAGTTGATTGAAGAATTTCTATTGGCCATCTCTTTTTTTATTTTAACCCACAATGCTTTCCTGCTTCCCTCACCGTGACTTAGCTTTTGATAAAACTATCAAATTGGATTGATTTTGTCGTCCAGGTAGAGCTGAGCCGTTTCCAGCAAACACTCCGTACCCTGAGGGTCTATTATTGGAGCATGCACAGACGGGTGCCACTTGAAACACTCCCCAAATGTTCCTATATTCGCCTGTTGGAAAGCCCTGGAATTAAAGATCAGGATGAGAGGCATGAGACATACTCAATCATTATTAACCAAACTAATTAATGCAATGAAGTAAATGAAAAAACGGGTTAGGTATAATGGATGTTCATATGAAAATATTTATTGTGTTTTATTCGTAGAAACACTGAGGGCACAAGTGAGCGAAGTCCGATGAATAATCAAGAGGGCAAGAAAATAAAATTGTAAGCAATTGCCCACAATGTTGTCTGCCCTCTGTTTGTGTTAACCCAAATACTTTGCAGCAGAACTACATGTAAACACTAAATAGTTATCTCTCTTTTTCTACAGCACTCCCCTCCACAGACGTCCCGACTCCTCAGAAGCAGCCTCCAAGAAGGCCGAGCAGGATGAGTCAGAACCTGAGAAGGTCAGAATACCTGCCTCAAACAAATTAAGATATTCACTAAGATACTCAGAAATGTCAGTAGATTGTGACCCTTTTCCCGGTTTGCTTTAGCTTATAGATAAGAAACTCATCTCTGACTACGAGGAGGCAGTTAAAGCTATCAGCCAATTGGTAATAATCTATGGAGGTGATATGAATAGTATATGCTACATGTTTGTTTTATTTTGACTTATATATGCTATGCATTTGTTTAGGTGTCAGCAGAGGCCCAGCAGAGGCAAACAAAAGAGCAGAATGAAGGATTACAGGAGGAGGAGAAGAAGAAGACGGAGAATGCCCCTACAAGTGCAAAGAAAGCCAAAAACGAAAAGCAGCCATCGAAAAAACAGAAAGGCAAACCCTTTGTCAACCGATAAGAAATCTGAGGAATTGTGTTCCAATGTGCACCTTATTTTTCAGTTGACCTTCTGTATCCTTATCATCTCTCACCATTTTGTTCTCCCCCAGCACCAGCTGATGACTCAGAGAAGACTCAGATGAACTCAGAGAGGACTCCTGATCAGGAGAGAGGAGAGAAAATAAATAAAGAGTTTGCAGCTGCACTGAATCATGAGGGTATGCCAGCACCCGCGTATACACACACACACGTGCACACTTATATTCACATATTACATTCAACGGTCCTTTTAACACATTGTTACGTTATTAAAATGCTTTGTAGTTTTGATTAATATAAGATGTATACCTGCGGGTATGTCAGTTTTCACATGTGTGCAGGTAGGTAGTTGCATTATGCACAAACAGTGCAGGCTGTTCTGTGTGCATGTGGTATGTGTTACTATCTTTGTGTTTCTCCGTTTGTGTGTTCTCTAGAGAATGTGGCAAAAGTGCGCATTGAACAGGTGAAAGGTCACGGTCTGATGATGGTGCACTCCCTGCAAAGGAGGGCACAAGAGACCTTCAACAACATGGACAAGTGGTTACAAGCACTCTATCTAGCAGAAATGAAGTGGTACGATATATGAAGCATAGCAAGGCACTGCATAACAGAAAGGGTGCTTTTCATTAGTGTAATTTTGAAAGAAAAACATTTCTTTATTTTATTACCTTTTTCTTGGATAATGCCATATGTGTGAAGGAGGAGAATTAATGACTCCAGAATACATTGGAGTTGCACTATGTTTACGCTCTGATTTAAACAAATTGATCTACAAACCGAAAGTGTTGCTGAAGTCACTCTATAATTGTAAAATGCATACTAATGTGGAAAAACTAGGATTTAAAAATGGATTATTTCTAAAATGCTTAAACCTAGAAGTTGAAATGATATTTTTGTCATACATTGAGCATGGAAAATATGCATGACGTATGTCTCTCTCTTCCTCTCTAGTATTGACCAGTTGACAGAAGTGGTTCGCCACCACATAGAGGCTGGCAGTAAGCTGCAGTATGAGCTGGTGTTGGTTTGTAGTAGCTTTCCTTCATATTTGAATATCTACCTAAGTATTTAAACATTAATTGTTAAATTCCACAATGTAACAATTGTACAACATTGTCCATTACGTTACTCCAGGAAGGCTCAGACTTTTATCTGAATGGAGACTGTCTGTTTGTGGCAAGCCCGGCTCCTCCTCCCCATCCACCCGCTTTAGAGAAACCTTTACAGTCCACTCCAACGATCACTCAGCTAGAATCTCTCCACCATCAGCTATACAGCATTGCTCCATCAGGTGGATAAAAAAGAGACAACTTGTGCTGTAACTGGGTCATTCAATCCTCCTATCCATTGATCCATCCACCGTTCTTTTTCCTTTTGTTTCTGACTTTCAGGCCTTATGTCCAGTCCTGAGTTCTGCAGTTTGCTCACAGATACGATCTCTATTTCCATGGGCAGAAACACCCTACCGGTACCCTGGATGGGCATGAATGAAACAAAGGTATACAACACGAAGTCAAACTCAAATCAGAAACTTCTATGACAAAACACATGTGACCGTGTCCATGGGCCTCACAGAGATGTTCGAGATGTTCCAAATGTTCTTTCAGTTCTGTGTCTCCTGTTCCCAGTTGATGGAGATTGTGTCTTTGCTGACGGACAGCTTTGAGCTGATAGACTGGCGGCGGTTTCTGCTCAGTGCTGCTCTCCCCTGGCCATTTCCCTCACTAACACAGTTGCTGGATGTGCTGCAAAGTTTCAAGGTAGCAGATGCTGGTAACACAGACTATGTTAACGAGGAGCACTACCTACAGGTTAGTCCCTAACTGAGATTCTGATTTGCTATGTAAACATTTCAACTGCATTCGAGATCAAATTAAGTCTTTGTTCTCTCGATAAACCTGCTTTACAAGTTACCTTTCCACTCGAATCCTTGGTAGTTCTCTTTGTGCCATTACTGTGTACTGAGACTTTTCCTGAAGCAGGCCTTTGCTTATGTTGATGTGGCAACATATGTTGATTTCTGCATGTTATAAACTCTATATGATATGTAGTTAAGTATATAATAAAATATCAAATGGAAAGTGTAGCTCCCCAAATGTAAAATTAGAATAAGCCACTGTCCTCATCTCCTTCGTCAACAGATCCAGTTGTGGTTTTCCAGTGAGATGGGGAAGACTGTTCCAGAGGACCCCTCTGAGCCTTTACCTTATGACCGTCTGGCCAACCTTCGCAAGGTAAACGCCTCACAATTTGTTTCCACCAGCAACGTACACAACATAAAGGTTACAAATAAAATGACAAACTGACAGAGAATAATGAACACAGTGCATACATCTGATAGATAAATAGCACATCGCCCAATTTCAGAATATTATCATAAAGAATTCTTTCAGTTTTTGGTAGTATCTTGTTATGAAAATAAATGACCCCAATACACTGAACTGACAGCAGACAGTCACATCAGTTATGATCTAAACCCCACAGTGATGTGTTTACAGTTCCAATCAACAGCACTGTGAAAGTTGAATTTAGTTAACGATGATGTTTTTGTCTATGCTTGCCTCTTAGTTCTTTTTCCAGTTATTTGCAGACCACACCTTCTCTCCCCCTCGACTGGATTACGTGTCCATGCTGCTGTACTTTGCAGCCGATCCTAACCCCAGACAGGGTTTCATCAGAGCACTTAGTGTGGCGTCGGGACAACATCTCAAGCAGCCCTTGCAATGCCATCTTGTCAAGGTGAGCGTGTCAGAAAAGTATAAAAAAATCCCATATTTTCTATTGCCAAATGCAGTATTATTTTTGTGAGCATCCATCTGCTGTGGTGTTCCGTCAGATGGTTCAGAATAATAACATAGAGCAGTTATATAGTGTTCTATCATGTCAACATTTCTCGTGGTTGATAATCCTTCTTCGAGCTGAATAAGACCATGTTATCTCTGTGTGTTGTAGTCTATGCCCAGTATAGGAGAGGCAACAGATGTCACCTTTGCAGAAGTTAACAGAGACTACAAAGAAGAAGACACTCTGTGTTCGAGCAGTTTGTTGTGGGAGCAGGAAGTGTCAATTCCTGCTCTGCTGAATGTCACCTGCCACAAAGTCACAAAGATGAAAAACAGCAGCCCCCTCCCTGCAGGCTGCCTGAGTCAGGAGGAGCACACAGAGGTATTACCCGATGAAAGTTAAAACTCACTCAGCAAAATGTATTTATAAACGATTCAGTGTAATAACATATGAAAGTATTCTCCTTGGTAAGAATTTGTTTGCAGTTCATTTTGACTGAAACTGTCAGAAATGTTCCTAACATCTTTGTGTACTATGATATTAAAACTTGTCATAGTGATGTGTTTTATTTCTGCTGGCCTGCAGCACCTGGTACGCGTATACACAGAGCTGGGATATGAGCCTGAGGACTGTGTCCCGTTCTCCATTCTTTCGAAGCACCCTCACATCCTCACGCTGATGGAAACCTCAACACACTACAAGCTTGTTGTAAGTTTGTATACATACTCATCTCTGTTTTTATTTGTTCTCTTATTTGAACCATCTGATGAAATTCTGAGATTGCAGAGCTGTCTGCTGCTGCTGCAATCAGTCACACATACTCATCCAGACTGTCCAGCATCGTGTGCATTATTGCTCTCTCTCCCCAAATCTTTTCTCTCCCGTTTTTGACCTGTATTCAAAATTGGTCTCTCTCTGTCTCTCCATTTGTCCATCAGAACATTCATAGGGTGATACTGGCTCACCAGGAGGAAGGAGAGGCGAACTGTTTGACAGTTTCCAGAAGGATATGACAAGATTCAGTCCTTTATGCAATACTTTCTGAAGACAACATGTTGATTTAGACATATTTAGGTTTTAAATATTCGTGATAGAGTTTGCATGTTCTCCCCATGTATGCGTGGGTTCTCTCCGGGTAATCCAGGTTCCTCCCACTGTCCAAAAACATGCATGTTAGAATAATTGGTCTCTAAAATTGTCCCTAGGAGTGAGTGTGTGTGGTTGTTTGCCTCGTTTGTCTCTCTGTGGTCCTGTGATGGACTGGCGACCTGTCCAGGATGTACTCTGCCTCTCGCCCGATGACCGCTGGGTTAGGCTCCAGCCCCCCCGCGACCCGACCGATGGATTCTGCGGGTATAGAAGAGGGATGGATGTGATAGCATTAAATAAACAGATATGCAATCATACCTTAGTCAAGGGTCTGTCTGCTGTATTTTGTTTTCTCCCATTCTGGTTCAACTCATTTTGTTCATTGGTTAGTCTTTTTTTTTTCTGTCTCCTGCCAATATTCCAAAATGTTATAAATATAAAAAGATAAGATGAGAGATAATTCCTATAGATAAGAAACTGCCTGCCTCAAACAAATTAAGATATTCACTAAGATACTCTGAAATCTCAGTAGATAGTGACCCTTTTCCTTGTTTGCTTTAGCTTATAAATGAGAAACTCATTTATACGAGGAGGCAGTTAAAGCTATCAGCCAATTGGTAATACCTGGTTTTTGTAGGAATATATGGAGGTGATATGAATATTATATACTATATGGTTGTTTTATTTTCTGTCTCCTGCCAGTATTCCTAGATTTTCTACATTATTAATAATAGAAATAGGAGAAATGACTAAACATATCTATATGTAGGAACTATTTGTAGAGTTAGTTTTTGGTTCTAGTTGTAAATTTAATTTGCTAATTATGAGTAACTTTATTTGAATAATTGCAGTGCTTTATTTAGATTAGATTTTTCTTGCTAAAATTCTTTGTTCGTTATTTGTTTAGAATATTTTGCTAATTGGGTCACACTGGGCACCTGTGGCTATTTATGTAGGTAGGGACCTGGAGTACCAACGGTTTTTACCAGGGAAAGGGAGAGAGCAGTAGGTTTTCTTTGTTTGGAAATAAATAATCAGAAAAACACAAGAATTCATTTTTGGACATTCATCTTTTGCCTGTGTTAAACCACATCCCCATGGTGCATCAGTGGTCTTTTGATTTTGTTTGGTTTAAGTTGTTTTTTTATGGACAAATGGCCACTACACTACATATAGATATTGATGTATTCAGTCAGTTTATCTGTATCTTGCTGGCTTTTTAATCAAGCTTATTCTTGTGCTGCCTGTAACCTTGGTAACCTTTGGACCTGATCAAGGACTTCACAAGTAGCTTTGTGTTTATCATTTTGGTTACCCTTCTTCTGTATCACGCTTTGACTGTCAGAACACTCCCTCATACGGTCTAGGCTCAAATCAACTCATAAAGTGTTTTATTTCCACTCTCACTTTGTCTCCCCTTTGGAGAGTTGTTCCTTTTCCACAACAACAATTACCTCAGTGATGACAGGACTGACTCTTTTCCTCCGGCACCCGAGCAGTTTTTCTGACCGACTTGCTTTTCTAATGACCTGTCTAACACAGAGAAATCCCAGTTGTGTCAGGGTGGTGTGAAGGGAGGACACGGATGCAGACTTTTCAAAGAGGAAGGGTGATTTATTAACAAAAAAAACAAAGTACCAACACAAAGCGCGGCTTAGCCGGATTAAAAAAACTCAACTGTGGAAAAATACTGGGAAAACAAAACAAGGACTTAACATGGCAAGGATTAATAAATAAATACTTAACTTGGTCAAGATACGTCATGGCACGGCATGAAGGGGGAGAAACAAACAAAGTTCCGACCAACTAAGAGGGGAGGCTGGAAACTAAATAGGGAGTGAGAGTGATTGGAGAGTGAGTGCAGCTGAGGGAAAAAACACAGGTGAAGTGAGTGAACTAATAAACAGAGTGCAGGGAAACTAAGACATGACTAAACTAAACATGGACTGAACATAAAAACATAACCTAAAACATGAAACTAAAAGTGAGAGTCCCTGGGCGTGACAAGTTGTGGTTACAATCAGAGTATTGTCCAGGATAACCTGCATGCCAAGCCTGACCTGCCAGTAATGGCCTGCGAAGGCACATGCAACCCTATCACAGTTCATGTGATATGCATTTTTAATAGTTCCGGAAAAAAAAGACACATTGAAAAATCTGAAGGCTGTAGCCTTTTCTGTTACTAAAGAAAAAAACAAGCAGTTAGTACGTCATTAATCTAAAGAACAGATCTCACAACAGATGTAAGTCTTTTTTTTCTCTGTACTTTTTGTTATGTGAGGCGGTGGAGGAGGGGGGCTTACTTTTCAATAGAGGCCTGTAGAAAATTAAACTCCCATGACTATTTACATTTGTCAAATTTCACATGACAAAGGCCTGAAGAACCTTTCAACCACCGTAACATCTCCTGTTCCTGCTTTCCCTTCTTTCCATCATCACTGCAGGCTCAGGGCTACTGGCGCTCTCTGTTACTTTTATTAAAAAAAAAAACGGAGCAACTCAGATGTGACATATACACAGAATCAAACTGATGGATCATCCCCGATGATCACGGAAACATTTCAGTGACTTAATGAGCTCTCTGCTTTTTCCTGAGACAGAGCATACCGGATTCATTCTAAGTTCACTAAAGACGGGTTTGGGATGTCACCTAAAAGATTTTAAAGGGTAAACTTTTTTTTCACAGAGAAATTGGGTTTCCAGCAGCAACATTTTCATTTAGTTTATTTTCTAATTGCATGAGGGAACTTCAGCTGCAGCTCAGTGCAAGCTGCTAATGACAGCATGGGGACTGCATGTTGGATGATCTCTCTTCTGCTTCTTCCACCAGTTGTCACATTATAAATTTTATTCTGCTGTCATGAGTAATATCTAACTCACTCTGGACTTATTGATAACAAATGTGTTACATTTCTCATGTATTTGTTTTCCATCTGACTTCAACAACTGCAGCCAGTAGTATCATCATCCACATGTATTTTTGCTTAACTTTCTACACAATGTGTTAATGCGTTAAAGACATTAAAACATGTTCTTATTTAAATGTGCCTTATTTGCATCAATCTTGTTTGCACTGGTCTAACATTGTGTCTATTTCAACTAGCTTTCTCAGTAGTGTGTTCTTTTTCTAAACTATTGTCATAAGAAATAATCATTTCGCATCTACATGTTTCTACTTTGCCTTCTTACATTAGAAATGCTTTGTGACTGATATACAGTTAAATTATTCAATTATTTATCATTAACGTAATATTGATATTATTATTGATATTTTGTCTTACGTTTTACATCAAAGGCAAAAACTGTTAATGTTCTATACTTAAGAAAGTGGCAGACGACCAGCTTAACTCAGGCCTGCCCCCTGGTGGTCTGACTGAGTTACACCATGAAGCTGAACTCTGGGCCTTTATCGGCGGAGTTACCCCAACATCTTATGCCTTACACTGTGCTGGTGGGAGATCTGTTTAATAAACCTGCAAAGCCTCTGGAACAGGTCTCTTCTATTGATGCACATAGGTAAAAAATACATATCTGTGACTCAACAGTTTCCGGATTAACAACCTTTCTTTCCCTCTCCTTCAGTTTACGCTGGGCTCTTTTTCCTCCCAGCAGCACATTAATCTGTCTCTCATCCTTCAGGCCATCCTTACTGATTCACATAACCCAAAACTTGCGATCCTGCAGGACTTTGACCTGTGGATATGCAGTTTTGCAGAGTCAGGTTTTATTGTTGTGACCCTTGGGCCAGTGGTTACTTCAGTGTCTGTGGATCCTCTGCAAGTGGAAAAAAGGGCAGAATTCCGCTGCGGGTGTTCTGGAGGTTAAAGCACAATACAGTTCATACAGGCAGGAAAAATTTCATTTTGACTTTGTGTCACGTGCAAAATTTCATAAGCACACAAAGAAAAGTTTTAGCAGTAGCCTTCTCACCTTGACAGACATCGTAATCTCAGGCTATTGAACTGGCTGCCAGTTAATGACCTGCTCAGTGGGAACAGTCTGCTTCTATTTCACTTTTCTGCAAAGTTGTTCAATCTTATCAGATTCCATTTTAGTATGAGATAGGTCATTGCTAAGGGCATTGAATTGACTGCCTGGCAGAAGGCCAAAAATACTGAAGATTTGTTTTAGGCACTGAACCCATACTGCAATGGAGAATTCATTCTTTGTAAGACCCAAACTCTCTTACTACCTTTACTTAGTGATAATCATTTCTCTTTTTTTCTTGTTTATGACGGGCCACAAAAAAAGTTGTGTAATGTGTACAATGCTGTTCCAGTGCTGGGAATTCCTCTGTTTGGAAACCAGTTTGATATGGTACTGAAGGCTGGCCCTGTGGATGGAACGCAGTCTGACCAGTGGGGGTGGAACTCCTTTGAAGCCAGCCCCTCTAGCAGAACCATGGTGCCAGAGATACCTGTTGGAACCGGTGCTTCTTTTTTTTTCACCCGGGGATTCTTGGACCTGTAGTCCTTTGTTGGCCGTTGTGTTGAACAAGAACACAAACAAGCACGATAGTGGGACTAAAGAATTTCTCAAGGACACTTCCATTTTGTATTTCAGTTTTGCGCTACAACACTGAGTGCCAGTATGAGAACTTTTGATAAATGTATTCTTGCTCTCCTTGAGTAATCCAGATGCTTAGTAAATAAGCCATAATTGTGATTCTTGCAGTAAAAGTAGCGCAGAAAAAGCAGACAGCAACTATGCTTTCCGTTTATTTTGAGCTGTACCAAATTCAATATGAATTTCAATATGAAACCTAAAAAGCTACACCTCACTGCCTAACTTTGTTGTCATAAAATCCATGGACTTGGTGTTTTCCAGTTTTACTTCAGGGTTACAGCCTTCTGTGTCCTCCCCTTTTCCCTTCCAGCACCATGAAGTCTGCAGACATCTTTAGTTCCTCAGTGTAATGTTGTCCAACACATCTGTGCTGTTTTGACCTGTCTGTGCTGCACGCAAACAGATGCTTTAAGGAAATAACTTTTTTTCATGGAAATTTGGACATTTCTAAATATCTGCAAGCCATGTTAAGGTAGATGAATAATTAGCTCTTCTGTGTCACTTTGCTTGGTTGGTTAAGTCACGCTTGAGTAAGTAAAG
This sequence comes from Odontesthes bonariensis, assembly GCF_027942865.1. Lineage (NCBI taxonomy): Eukaryota > Metazoa > Chordata > Actinopteri > Atheriniformes > Atherinopsidae > Odontesthes > Odontesthes bonariensis. The sequence continues at coordinate 16,634,750 of NC_134511.1, read as the reverse complement.
AATTCTGAGTTATAGCATTCACCCATATTCTCAAAATGTGCTCTAACTGCACTATGTTTTATGCATGAGAGCATGTACAGAAGCACGTGTGGGGCAGTGTTTTGGAATACTTACTCTAAATGACCAGGAACTCCTGCATGTATTAACTTTGACGCCACACCATCCTTTTCCGGTTTCCCCCGAGTCTCCTTCCCCTTCCTAACCAAGACAAAAGCTCACAGCACTGTAAACAGTCAGTGCTCCTGTCACTGTTTTAGAAAAGGTCAGGCATTGGAGGTTTTGAAGTCTTTAATTAGTTTAATTAGCAGGGATAAAGCCAATTAGGACAGCTTATTTTCTGTCCATCCTGCTGTCTGATCCTTATCTCCTGTCCCAAATTGAATTTTTCTGTTTGTCTGGCAGTTATGGGTGCAAGTGAGTCGTCCGCTGTCACGCAATTCAAAACACGCAGCAGTCAAAAACCATTGGGAATAAAACAGAAATTAGAAAGAAAATAAAGAATCTTATACAGAGGAAGAAGAAAACACCACAGACAGGCGTAATACAGAAAAACCATCAAGTAGAGAAGAAACATCCTGAGAAAAAGAGAACTAGAAGAAAAAGATGTAGAAGAAACTGTAACACTTTTATATTTAAATTTTGTGATACCTTTTTTTATATTGATTCATAAAACTGACATGTTTTCATGATTTTTATTTTTCAAATGTATGTATATATACATGTTCTATATATGTGTATGTATGTACATATACGTCATGTGGAAACGTTCCACTTCTGCATTTTGTTATTTCAACAAATTACAATCAGGGGTTCTATTCTGAGTTCCAGTGACTAGAATTGCCATGAAAAGTGACATGTGGAGCCTGTCTTATTCACATCCCTGACAAAATCCTTATGTTAAGGTATCAAAAAAATAATAATGTGTATACCAATGTGTCCAGACAGAGACCGGAGCCTTTCCCAGCTTTGGCCTTTGATCACAGAGAGACAGAATTCTATAAATGCTCCATCTCTGGTAAATTTTGAAAAAGAAAAAAAACAACTTAAAGAGATAGTTCGCCTCTTTTGACATGAAGCTGTATGACATCCCATATTAGCAATATCATTTATGAACCTTGACTTTTTCTGGACTCCCTCCAGAAAAAGACAGACCTCACATTGCTTGGCGCTGTGTTTTGCCTGCCTTCATATCAGTGCGTTCAGCCACCTAGCGATAGCCGCACCTGTTACGGTGTTTACTGCTCGGAAGCAGGGGACTCCTCGGTCTGCACTTCGGTCTGCACAGTTTACACAGCCCGTAGTGATACGAAGGTAGAGAGAAAATAGCGCCAAGCGATACGATTTTGTGATGCAAATGAATTACTCTTTTGAACGCATATTGTTTTGAGAAGCAAAATGCTTTATTAGCCGGTGTTCTGTCAATTTCTCCTACTTGTCGAGATAATTGCTACTTTGTGGTTTTGCGCATGCGCCGAGCCGATTTTCTAAGTTTCCTTTGCACGCCCATAATGTTTTGCTACCCTGCGTCTCAGCTGGTGTGTAACGGTAATAAGTGGAAGGCGCCTATGAAAGTTACGTTATCCAAGAGGCAGCGGCTTTTACTACAGCATGTCCGTTGCTCAATGGAGAACTCTTTGGAGCGAGTTGTGACTGGGCCACATGACAGTTTCCCACTTTCTTGTACAGCTTCCTCAGCACAGGTCAGTGTGGTCATTCCCCTCAAACAGCAGGAGTCTGCAGAGCAGACGGTGCAGTGCTGCCCTCTTTCTGTTAGTGAGGACACAGAGCAGGAGGTACTCTGGCCCATCTGTGATGGCTGGCTGAGATGATGAACTCCAGTGAAACGTCATGATCACCTGCCACATCCTGCTCGGAGAAAATCAAACGACTGAAATTGTCCGGAAAAAAAGCGACAGCATATGTCCCTCAGAGTGTCATATTAGCAAAATAATGAAAACACTTGTTCAAGCAGCTTTATACAAGCCATACTTAGCATGTTCTCTAATGACCTCTTATGGCTGCGGACAATCAATGTGGTTCATTTTCAAGCAACAGTTCCATCTAGTGGCCAACGTAGTTATGACAATGAAACCAAAGGTGGAACTCAGGTGGTGTTTGTACAGAGACACAAAGTACCAGAGTCTCTTGTGTCTCTTTTATTTTGGGGGTATGTTCCTGAGTTACTGAAGACAGGCAAGAGCTGGCATGAGATGAGGGAGAAAGAGTTGAAACACCTGTAACACATCTTAAAATACACGTAATTACACCTGCTGCATGACTTCAGATTGAGCAGGAACATTTCCCTCAACACAACCACATCTAAATCATTCATTCAAATAATATATACACAGCACATTTCAATTGTGTCAACAGGGCTGATAAAATGTATTCGTTGTGGATTCAGTTGAATAAACTGATCTATTACAGCGTTACTGGAGATTTTACTCATAATGTCTTTACAAATATAAATAAATGACAGACACACACCACAGGTTACAGGTGAGGTTCCCAAACCAGATGCCCTCCTCTCCACAACTGCGCTTCAAGATCCTGGTCATGCAAATCACAAAAAGGATCAATCACCTGAATCCAAGGTTCGACAGTCAGCCGGAGGGTCCTCTCCAACACTCTGGAGAAAACTTTCCCAGGGAAGCTACTCAGGTCCCTAAAATTGATCTATTACATTCTTTACACGGCAAGAAATCAAACCATTGGAAGATTAAAAAACAAGATGAAAAACACACACACACACACACACACAAGCAATGCTGCTTTCAAGTGGCTCATTTATTAAACGAGTTACTGTTTAACTGAGCAGATTCCAAACGTGACAGCTTTTGACCTGCCACTGTGCATCGGTAGTGACGCGCTTTCTGGAGGAGTGTAGAAGCAGTCATTCTCAGAGTCCAGGCTGATGGTGTGGATATTGATTTGATCGAGGCAACAAGCCGCGTCACTTTCCCGGATCCTTGTCAGAAAAAAGCACAAGGTCGTCATTAATGGTTCGATACAAACAATTTATGTCACACAAAGCAACTGTGTTCTCAACTGGGTCGTCTGGCTCGGTTAATTGTGTCTTGTTGAGGGGACATTGGGGGCACTGTGGCTCCAACCAGTCTGCAGCATAACACGCAGATCAGGCTAAATGTGAACGCTATCAGGCTGGATTCCCACGTACACGATGCGCCTGATGGTTGGAGCCGTGGCCACAATCATCAGACGCAATTACTCCAGCGATTTGATTAGACGGTGCATCTGCTATCGCATGCAAAAGTTTGACTGTTTGCGACTTACACCACAAACATTGTTCAGTATTGTAAGGCGTCACCTCAATCAAAGTAACCGAGGATGAACGAGACCCTGGAAGCCTGAAACATGCACGTGTGAAAACAGAACTATCAAGTCACACAAAATTATATCTGAAAAACCTTCCAGAGGGTCTTAAACAAGGGGCTGCACGGTGGTGTGGTGGTTAGCACCGTCGCCTCACAGCATAAAGGTTCCAGGTTCAACACCCAGCTTTCTGTGTGGAGTTTGCATGTTCTCCCCGTGTATGCGTGGGTTCTCTCCGGGTACTCTGGCTTCTTCCCACTGCCCAAAAAATCATGCATGTTAGGTTGATTGGCATCTCTAAATTGTCCTTAGGAGTGAGTGTGAGCATGCATGGTTCTTTGTCTCATATGTCTCTATGTGGCCCTGCGATGGACTGGCGGCCTGTCCAGGGTGTACCCCGCCTCTCGCCCATTGACTGCTGGGATAGGCTCCAGCCCACCCGCGACCCGATCAACGGATTCAGTGGTATAGATAATGGATGGATGGAGGGTCTTAAACAACTTTCCTCAGATGGGATCTAAGGCTTTACCTCGCCGTCTCCACTCCCTGATCATCCAGTTCCTCTCCTGACAGATGGTGGATGAGTGAGGCTCCAAAGCAGTCTCCCAGGACATTAATCACAGTGTTGCTGCGGTCTCTGAGGAACACAAAACAAACAACGTGTGTAATACCATGAACTGGGACTTTGTCTCGCCCAACTCTTCAGCACCTGTTTTATGCACTGCTAAATTAAAACATCCACAACATGACGGCTGCCTTGCTAAAATAGGACTCGTTCTTTTTTTTTTTTACATCAAATAGTCATGGAAATACGGTCTTCTGGGCCATCGTTCAAGCATACAAAAGGCCCCGAACTAAAGGCATGAACCAGTGTTGTGTCCACACACAGACAATTTAGCAAAGAACCAATTTTGAATTGTATCTTTAGGCACTTTGTTACTAGCAGCCTGTCACTCCGTCCCATTTATTTAGTTGTATCTATCAAAAATACCAAAGATAACACAGTTGGACCGAGAAAAGTATTTTGGCACCAGAATTGTGAAATGGTGTCCATGGAAGGGTGGCTGTCAGGAAGCCGTTCTTAATGAAGGGAAACCGGGAGAAAAGGCTGAGCTGTGCCAAATGACACAAGAAGTGGACTGAAAATCAGTGGCAGCAGGTCTGATGGAGGGATGAATCCACCCCAGACAGATGAGCTTTGGGATGTCCTTCAAGAAGCCTGGAGAACTACTCCTGAAGACTCCTTAAAGAAGTGACAGAAAGCTTGTCTGAGAGGGTTCAGGCTCAGTTGGAGAATAAAGGAGCTCAGACCAGATATTCACTTTAAAGCTCATTAAAATTGTACAAACTCTGTTTCGGTCTGATATACTGTATTTACATTTATGTTTGCTATTCACACATAAACTTAAACACATAAATAGGCAGGAGCCGATCAAAAACATGCAGCAACTTATTTGTAAGAGTTTTTCTTTTTTCTTGCCATATCAGGCCATGAATAAAGGGTTAAACTTACAGGATCCACTCCACGACCACCAGAAGAGACGCATCCTTTGCTGGCAGACCGACCGCACTCAACACAAAGAGAGTGGTCACAGCTCCAGTTGCCGGGATCCCTGCTGCTCCTATGCTGGAGATGGCTGCCGTCAAGCTGCAAATCACACACACACACACTCTGTCAACTGTCATTTCAGGACCTTATTATGAAACTGTATATTCCATTTCTACTTAATAGCCCCATCACATGACTACATCACAGAAACACTTTGATTTGCTAAAGAAGAGGAAGCGACTCACCAGAGTGTAATCATCTGGCTGACCGAAAGTTTGACGTAGTTTAGTTGTGCAATGAAAACAGCTGCGACCACTTCATAAAGGGCAGTTCCATTCATGCTGATGTTGGTCGCGATGGGCAGCATGAAACGGGTGATTCTCCTGTCGACCTTCAGTCTGTTCTCACAACACTGTAATGTTTGTGGCAGCGTGGCAGAGCTTTGACAGACAAGAAAAAGGTGAATGCAGTTTTTCTCTGACAATAAGCCGTGCTCATGAACACGCGCGAGCGACTCCGCGATGCCATCTTACCTCGACGAGATGAGCAATGCAGTCAGTAACGCAGGAGAAACCCCCCCGATGACAGAATAGGGGTTTCGTCTCACACACAGGAAGTATATCAGTGGTAGAACGATAAGTGCATGACATGTTGCTCTGAAAAGAACAATCAACAAACAATCAGCACTGGCTATGTAGACGGAGTTCCTCACTGGGTGGCTTAAAGAAAGACCACAAGACTTCAAGATCTCCCCTTTGAAGTGTTCTGCTTTATCCCTGAACGGAAGAAGCATGTTTTTAAAGAAGCCTCCGTAACGATGCATTAAAAGTAGCCCGTGGCAGGGTGTTAGTACAGCAATGAAGAAAACAAGTTCAGGGTTTTAATGACTACATTAACTTTTTAAACTTTTTAAAAGAGGAATCATTTAGGCCCATGTGTCTACACGGTCTTGCTTTAAAGGCACCGGTCTCACAGAACACACTTTTTATTGCTCTAAAAGGCTTTTCAAGATTACGTAGTATTTCTGAAGGATGACCAAAGTGCACTAAGTTGAATTCAATTCATTTTTATTTATATAGCGCCAAATACAACAAATGTCATCTCAAGGCACTTAAATAATCAAGTCAAATTCAAGCCAATTGGAATTCAATTCATTGTAATCATAATTATTCATAAAATAGTCCAATTCACTAAGTGAATTCTGTTTTTCAGGCAAGCAGTGCTTTGTGAAAACACTAATATCATCTGGTTAGACATACTGTAGGTCTGTTTCATGTGTTGTTGCTCCCACAACAGCAGTGAAAAACCTGACATTATCAGTCAGGCTGTGTTCATTCGTTTATCTAGAAATTGAAAGTCAGAAAAAGAATGTTCTGATTTTTCTCATTTTTAGAAATGTAAAATCAAAGAATCAGTCAGTGACTAACGCCGACATATTTTTTCTGTCAGATTTGTGGCCTCTAATTCGTGAGAATCGCACATTAAGTTCCTCTGAACAGGTTGAAACTACTGCTGATGTTGATGAATGCTGCTACAGGAGGACCAGCGGTGTCATTTTGGCAACAGTGCTAAAATAGTAAATGCGAACATACCCAAGAAGGACCACGGCAGAAAACTTGCCAAGCATTAAGATGGATTCCCAGTCGTGAACCTCAATTACATGGCTTACAATCATGAACAGGACTCCAACTGGCAGGTAGCTGAAACGGAAACCAAAACAGGAATTCAAACTATCTGCTGCCTGCTCCAAATGTAAGAAGTCAGATCGGATTATAGGAATGAGTTTTTTTTTCACATTTCAGTATTATCACAAACATTTCACAAAACGGTTGAAAACACTATTTTAACACTCGAGATCTTCAGATGTGGACAGAAAGTGTCATTTTACCCCAGGATCCAGGTCACCACCACTTTTGTGGCCTCGTTGATGGCGACACACAGCTCCACAGTGGATTTGGCTTTTTCACCTATCATTACAAACAAGACGCCCATAATAAACGCCCAAACGATCAACCCCAGCATGTTGGTCCCTGGAATATAAGAGCCCACCAGTCGCACATCTAGATCGTCCTGTAACAAGACCACAAACAATGAGCGACTGAAAGAAACACTATGTACCCAGATTATAAACTTTACACAGAAATAGTAACAAACTTATTTACCGATGTGAGATTTACTGATGTCAGATTAGTAAATTGGTCATCCTCCTTTCTTGGAAAATAAACTCTCTCAGTCTTGTACTATGAGAGAAACAAGTGTTTACTTCACAAACATAGTATGGAAAGTCTGAAAATGACCATTAGACCTGAATCAAAAACATACCTGTTGGTAGCAAGCCACAAAAAGGCTTTTAGGAGCCATGTTCCTATGTGCAGTAAAGGAAAGTCATGCTAAAACTCAGCTTGTTAATGTTGACACAAGTCACAAAACATGCCGGACGATGACCTTGTGGTCTAACAAACAAAGTATCTTATTACCACTTAACAAAAGCAAGGACGGTCCGGACTCAAAATGATCAGAAATGATTTTAATCTGCCCCAAAACGAACATTTTCTTCTCACCTTACAAGATCCATCAAGGAATCCGCAGTGAAAAAGGACTCCTGTCCTGGTTCATCAGCATTTTCGCTATTAGCAGATCCTGGCTTGATTATCAGCGCCAATCCCAGTCCTACAACACACAATGCGAGGCCAAATGTAAGAAGCAACAACTGAATTCATGCTGCAGCTGTTTTAATATTGTGTTGAGATTTACTGCTGGTCAGTGACAAGTTTTAAGATAAAACAAAGATAACTGTCTCACCTAAAACCACAGCCATAAGGTTAGATGAGGCGATGTACAGAATTGTACGTGCTGCAATTTTCCTGGAGGCTTTAACACTGAGACTGCTGACACCTGATAAAATAAAACCACAACATGAGCTAAAGTCTGCTAACGTTCACCTGAGTGTCAGGTCCTAAATGTGGTCTGCATTATCAGCATCAAGTATTGTGGAGCAGGTTATAACACGTAGTACTTCATGATACAGAAAAGTACTGATAAATACACATACAGCTTACCTGATATCACACTTGTCACGATCAAAGGAATGCTAATCATCTGAAGCATCTGCATGAGTAGCTCTCCTGGAAAGGCGATGTAGATTTGCTCGATATCAGACAAATCCACAGAGATCTTGAGAACTAGGCCGAGGGCTATACCTGTGACAGAAAACAAGAATAACTGGGTTAAAATCGAGAAAGGGGCATGTTATGTACAAAAACAAATTCATTTCACAGACAAAACCACCTATAAAACCCACTGCCACACTTGTCAAACACAGGCGACAGCAATAATTATACTCAGATAAATGGAAAATACCCTGCTCGGTCAGAAAAAGAAAGCTGACATGATATATTTCGATTGGCCCTCTTTAGCTTTGACTAAGGCACAAATCAATAAGCCTATATAACATCACAACATTATTTCTGTCCAGAAATGCATTCATTTTGTACCAAGAACATGGTAGTGATGATGGGAGAGTCGGACTTCGGTGGAAAGTCTTCTCCAGCACATCCCAAGGTCTAAAATCTGAAAATGATTCTCATCAGGCCTTTTATCCTTTTTATCTAGTGCTCCAGAGTCTTTGTCTTCATTCTCCCAAACAGAGTTAAGCCTTTTTCTCAGGCTACATAGTTCAGACCCAATACCTCTTGGCATTGTGCCTGAGGAAAGGATCTTACTTTCACTTTTAAACAGTAACATGAGATCTACAGGTGATTTTCTTCATCTGATTTCTCCAAATGTTATGTGATGTACAGTCGCAGCCCTCCCACAGAATGTGTCACAACAAGGTTGTTCAAGGCATGGGAAGCTTCTCACTGCATCGGTTAGGATTAAAAAGTTGACAGATGAAACATATCAATCACTATGGCACCAATGGGAAGCTCTTACTATTTGGCTCAGTTAAACAGAAATAGAAAAATACTTTATTCATCCCCCAATGGGAGAAATTCAAAGTAGTCAAGTAGCTCAAAAAAAAACATAAATATTTACAATGATTGTATATTAACAACAACGATAATAAACCCAATTCTAGTAAAAATACTACTACTAACTAATAATAATAATGAATGACTAAATAAACAAATAAATAAATAAATAAATCTAGTTGGTAGTGACTTTTATATTTACATTTCCAGCCACAAGGCTCTGGTTCAACTCTTTGTGCCACCGTTAGGACATTAGTGTTTGAGCGAATGATTGAGGCATAGTTTCTAATAACCTAATGACCCTACAAATAAGGAAACTTTCAGGGCACAAAAAAGAACGGGTCGCGAAAGTTGAGACTGTTATCGTACACAGAGTCTCTTCAGTCAAAGGCTTCTTCAGTTTGGATGCAAAACGGACCGCTACAGGAAATCTTTCCTGCCCACAGCCATCAGCATCTATAATAACTCCTTGATTTGATTGAGTTACATCAACATTTAATTTCCCTCTGGGATAAATAAAGTATTTTTGATTTGAATTGAATTGAATTTTCCGAATCAGGTTGCCAGGCAACAGCTAGTACTGAAAGTGAAAGTTTTTATTAAAAGTGAAGGAACTGTTGGTGTCGTTATTATAAGCTGGCATCATAGGTCAACCACAAATAGGTATACTAGTTATCACTTACCCAGGATGACAGCTAACAGGCTGAAAACCTGAAGCTTGTGCCGCATTACTCTGGCCCAGCACCGGCCACCAATGGCTGCGCACTCCGAGGTGCCGGAGATGGGAGTCTCTCTGTTATTCTCCATGTCTGCGATGCAAACAGGCGACATTAACGAGATAATATTAACACATTTCTCACAATACCCCATTAACAGTCGTTTGTTTTAACAGGCTGCCTTTAAACGACATTTTTAGTCAATTAATCAGATTATTTTGGACAGATTTCTTACCAGGGTCCACACGATCAACACTGCGCTGGATCACAACCACACGTTTTCAAACCAAAATACATTTCGAACTGTTTTGATTCGAATAAACAAATTGATCTGAAAGCAAACTGGACTTAATCCTTTTCCTGTATTATTATAAACGTTTTAAAATGTATTTTAATTAGTCTGCATGTGGCTGTCAACTTAAGACCAAATAACAAGTCACTTGCCAGGGAAGACTTTTCTTCATGTTATGATGACTGGTTTATTCAACTTGCAATTTTGACTGTATATAAGCTTGGCTTACAGTTGAAAATGTATTATGTTGTACAGTAAATGAATAGTAAAATAATTATGTGTAATGTGAATGTTGTTGTGCGTCCAATAAGAGAACATAGATGATGTATGCCCATTATGACAAATCACTTTTTTTAATCCCAATGATGAGCCACTGAAAAAGTTAAAACGTTGTTTTTGTTTCTATAGCAACACAGGTATTTGCACAAACTCACCAAAAAGGCGAAAAAGGCAAATTCAGTCATATAAAATTAAGCATTAAATGTGAATTATAAGAAATTTCATGTTTTGTCTTGTTAACTTAATTTACTTAATTTACTTTTAGCACTGTCGTGTTAAGCGTGAATGATAACAGCAGACGGGTTGGTTCCTCTGGACGTTTTATTGCCTCCATAACATCCAACTGTGTGGGCATCTGTTCCACATCAACAACTTCCTGTTAAGAGGAATATGTATCCTCCAAAATAAACGTATATTCGATAATGTTTAGATTAAACCACAACCACTTCTTTCAATATTACTATTCCTTATCATAAAACTTGAAGGATGTTCTGACATCAGATAACAAGAGATGGAGCCTTTCAGGTATTATTTGTCCCATTCTTCCAAGAAACCCGTCTGTTGGAGCTATTTATTCCTTATCTTTCTTTACTTTGAATTTTGTTTCTGTTGGAGCTATTTATTCCTTATCTTTCTTTACTTTGAATTTTGTTTTTTATTCTTGGGTTACTTTATATTTTGGGGGATTACTTACAGAATTTATTTGTAGGTTAATAATTGTTTGTTTTTTGTTTCTTTGTTTTAAATTAGGCAGAAGAACTGTGGGTCCATTCCCTATAAATATTAGGGACTGGTATAGGACCAGCATGGATTGGGGTGGGGCCTATGTTTTTTTTTTTTACCAGAGCAGGAGAAGCAGCAGAGGACAAAGGGAAGTTGTACCTGTATTATTTGCTTGCCAGCTGCAAAATAAACCGTCAAAACGCCATCTTCAGGTATTGGACATTAGACTTCTTTTTTGCCTGCGTACAAAACCCAACCCCAGTTCAGCGGTGGCTTGTTTCAACTTGTAGGATGTTTGATTTGACAAACAATCGCCACTACACGTCTTCAGATGTATGGGGTCATTATTTCTGGTTTGAAAGATCTCAACACATTCTTTGATGGCAACATGTCGGAATTGCATCTTCTTTTTGCTCCGCCATCTCTTATTGTAATGTGTGCAGAATTTCTTGAGGTGTGTTCTTGAAAGCAGCATATGAACTTTTCTGCATTGATGTTGCCATCCTAGAAGTGGAAAACACCAAATTTCTCCAATTTGTACTTGGAAATCATCGGATGTTGATGGAGTTGATGTGGAAGGTCAGAAGTTGGCAGAATATATTGCTACAGAAAGACCTCAGAGAGGCACAAAGCCAGAGTTTTGCAAGTTGGTGGAGCAACAGATTATTTTTGGTAAAAAAATGGAAAGTATTAATTGGGTGTACAACTTATGGTAAATTTAATTTGAATCTGGAGGAGGAATTTAGTGAAAAGTTACAGACGTATTTGTTGAGAAATGGAATGTGCATCCTTAAAGGTAGGGTAGGAGATCCTGGATTTTGAGTCCAGTGAAAGTGCATTTTGAAAATACACAGGTAAAAAGTCCCAAGGCACGCCTCTAGAGTACATGAACGTGCACGAGCACGAAGGTGCACGAGTGCTGTTCTGACAGCAAGCATCGATCGTTGCCGTATTTAGTATATGATAACTATATGTTTAATAATGCTAGGTGGTAGCCAAGCTGGCTCTAATTTAGCTTCCTGCCAAGCTTCTGGACACGTAATTCGTTCACGGAGCAGGGTACGCGCACAGGGGGAAGGAGGAGCAGATTGCAGTTTGATAGACGGCATCAGTATCCAATCATTGTGAACGGTCCGTTCACAATGATTGATTGTATTTAAGAACGGTCCATTCACAATGATTGGATACTGTTTTTCCTAGATTGTACATTCTAGAGGCCACTAAAACTTTTCATATTTGTGTCAAAACTTTTAATTAATTGGTTGCAATGGGGGTGTGAAGAGTATTTCAAGCAATATGTAAAAAAAAAATGTTCCAGAAAAAGATCCCCTACCCCACCTTTAATCTTGAGGGTTCATGTAGCCTGGTTATCCAACATGAATCTTACTTTGTCATTGTGGACTGTGGAACAGGAAATTTACAGGGGTTGGCATCAGAAATGGGTACATCTGTAGTGGAATTTAACACTTGCTTCAATGATTTAATGATTCACATTATGAAGTCTGCAATTTCTGTACAACAGAGTAGCTTTGGTTTAGAAGCATGTACATCAGTCATTGCTGACACACAGGTCACAGATGAATGTCATGGTGCCAGTTCAAGTAGTCAGCAATCAGTTAGAAGATCATTCCATCAGGGTGATGATCGGTTTCAGTACGGGGGACTGCGGTGTGCAGCTCTGAGTCTTGTTGCTTTAGCAAAGCATAAGTTGAATAGTGTTTTTTCATGGCATTCCGACACATTGGATAATGTTGTTGTGAGAGGTGATGGCTTGTACACTTTTTTGCGGGACAACAATCTGATTAGTGGTAGAAATTAAGTGCTCCCAGTTTTAGACTTGCCAAAGCAGATTGATATTGACGGGTGTCCTTTAGATGTGATGTACGGAGATTTTGTTGCTGGAGAAGTAGATGTTCTCCAGGGTGAGATTATAGATTCTGGTGTGTACACTACTCTCCGTGAAGGATTGCAAAAGATGTGCGCCACATATGAAACTTGTATTCTGACTATAATTGAAAGTACCTGCGCTCTTATAAGTCAGAATGGAAAGTATGCCGTTGTAGATTCCCATGCACGTGATTGTAATGGAATGGTAAGTGCTTCAGGGAAAAGCGTCGTTTTGTATTTAAACAGCTTTGATAATGTTTTGAAATATATTGAGAGATATGCTAGGCAAAAGAGAACCAGTCCCAGGTTATTTGAAATTAGTGGTGTGCAAATTCACATGCACAGAAATGAGTCTTTATTTGAGCTTCCTGATATAAACACCATTAGTCCATTTGGCAGTAATTTGGTAAAACCTGTCTGTGTTCAGGAAGTCTTGTGTACAGATAAATCTAGAGGGCACAAACGAAAGAAGCCTTGGAGCAGTTCATCTTGTAAAAAGATACAAGAAACTCATGAAGATCTTGTAAATTCAGATGTAGTGTTTGTCACCAATGTGAGGACTAGAGCGTTAAAGTTTAATCCTCTTTCAAAAGTGGTGTCAGAAGCTGTTTGCAAACACTTGAACGTAGAATGTGAGAAAGGTGACTCATCATCTGACTTGGTTGGGGACTTGGGGATCCCATGCAAGGTGGAACCCATTGTCGGGGACTGAAACTGTTTTTTTCGGGCTATTAGTCAGGCTATAAGTGGGACTCAGAAATGGCACAGGAAAATTAGACTTGCTGTAGTGAAACAGTTAGAAAGGAATCCTCAAATGTATTGTAACATTTTGAGAAATGAAAATTCCTCTATATATATATAGATATAGTTACATATCATATTGATAAATGGCTTGAATATAAATGTACTGCTGGTCAGTTCTCAAATCAGTGTGTGTATCTACAAAATATTCATGGTATTCATTACGAGACAGTTGTTTGTGTTAAGCAACCACAGACACAACATTGCTATGGTTAATGTAAGGAAAGGGTCTCCAGTTCTCAAGGGTATAGTATTCGAAATAAGACAACAAATGAACCTAATGTTGTTTTAGAAAGTACAAAAACTGCAAACAGTTATGTACTGGATGATGACAGTATAATTATTGATAATGCTAATAAACATTTGTCATTTAATCCTGTGTGTACAGATGTTTCAAAAACTTTGTGCTTTGTCCAAAAGTCAATCCAGTGCTATAATTGCAGCAAAATGCATTTCTGAAGAATTTGTGAAGACATGTGACAATACTTGTGCTGTGCAATGCAAATTGACAGAGTCATCCAGAGGTAAACTGATGATTTGTTATACTTGTCATTACAAGATGAGCAAAGGTGTAATGCCACCAGAAAGTTTGACCAACAATTTAAATGTGGATATTATCCCTCCACAATTGGCTTGTCTAAATAGTTTAGAACAGCATTTAATAGCTTTACATATACCATTCATGAAAATGTTGGCTTTACCCAAAGGGGGACAAAATGGTGTACATGGACCAGTGACTTGTGTTCCAGCAAATATTGTTGAAACATGTAATGTATTGCCTCGTTGTAATATGGAAGGATCTTTGCTTGCTGTAAAATTAAAGCGTAAATTAACTTACAAAGGTCATTATAAATATCAGTTTGTTGATAGTTTGGATGTACGGGAAGCACTTAAGTATTTAAAACAGTTTACCAAATATTATAAAGATATAGATTTTAATGAGAACTGGATCAATGAGTTTTGTAGAGATGAAGATGATGTATTGGAGAAAGATGTCATTTCTGATCCATCAATTGAAAAAGATTTGGAGGATACTGATGAGCTGTTGCACGATTGACAGCAGCATTGCATGTATATTTTATGCACAGTACATGTCTGAATTGGAACAGGTTATTTCTAATGTGTCAGTAGCATTGCGTAAAGGGAAATGTGGTAGATCCCAGAATTTGGGTGAGTTGTTGAAAAATGAAGAGTCTTTGAAGAAGTTGTTGGAGTTTGATGATGGCTATCGATTCCTAAAACCCATTAGAGGGACTTCAGCTTTTTGGCAGTCTGCAAAACGCGACATCCTAGCCTGTGTTAAACAGTTGGGTAAGCCTACTTGGTTTGCGTCGTTTTCATCAGCAGATATGAGATGGACTAATCATTTATATACCCTTTTGAAACAGGATGGGCGAACAGAGACGGCTGAACAATTGGAATGGGCAGATAAATGTGAACTCTTAAGTCGAAATCCTGTAACTGCTGCCAGGATGTTTGATTTTCAATGGCATGTTTTCTTAAATATAAAACGACGCTTTTCCCTGAAGCACCTACCATTCCATTACAATCACGTGCATGGGAATCTACAACGGCATACTTTCCATTCTTACTTAACGGAGCGCAGGTACTTTCAATTATAGTCAGAATACAAGTTTCATATGTGGCGCACATCTTTTGCAATCCTTCACGGAGAGTAGTGTGCACACCAGAATCTATAATCTCACCTTGGACAACATCTACATCTCCAGCGACAAAATCTCCGTACATCACATCTAAAGGACACCCGTCAATATCAATCTGCTTTGGCAAGTCTAAAACTGGGAGCACTTCATTTCTACCACTAATCAGATTGTTGTCCCGCAAAAAAGTGTACAAGCCATCACCTCTCACAACAACATTATCCAATGTGTCGGAATGCCATGAAAAAACACTATTCATCTTATGCTTTGCTAAAGCAACAAGACTCAGAGCTGCACACCGCAGTCCCCCGTACTGAAACCGATCATCACCCTGATGGAATGATCCTCTAACTGATTTCTGACTACTTGAACTGGCACCATGACATTCATCTGTGACCTGTGTGTCAGCAATGACTGATGTACATGCTTCTAAACCAAAGCTACTCTGTTGTACAGAAATCGCAGACATTCCATACTCCGTCGCATTTAATGATTCCCGAAGATTCAAAATGTGAATCATTAAATCATTGAAGCAAGTGTTAAATACCACTACAGATGTATCCATTTCTGATGCCAACCCCTGTAAATTTCCTGTTCCACAGTCCACAATGACAAAGTAAGATTCATGTTAGATAACCAGGCTACATGAACCCTCAAGTTTAAGGATGCACATTCCATTTCTCAACAAATACGTCTGTAACTTTTCACTAAATTCCTCCTCCAGATTCAAATTAAATTTACCATAAGTTGTACACCCAATTAATACTTTCCATTTTTTACCAAAAATAATCTGTTGCTCCACCAACTTGCAAAACTCTGGCTTTGTGCCTCTCTGAGGTCTTTCTGTAACAATATATTCTGCCAACTTCTGACCTTCCACATCAACTCCATCAACATCCGTTGATTTCCAAGTACAAATTGGAGAAATTTGGTGTTTTCCACTTCTAGGATGGCAACATCAATGCAGAAAAGTTCATATGCTGCTTTCAAGAACACATCTCAAGAAATTCTGCACACATTTACAATAAGAGATGGCGGAGGAAAAAGAAGATGCAATTCCGACATGTTGCCATCAAAGAATGTGTTGAGATCTTTCAAACCAGAGATGATGACCCCATACATCTGAAGACGTGTAGTGGCGATTGTTTGTCAAATCAAACATCCTACAAGTTAAAACAAGCCACCGCTGAACTGGGGTTGGGTTTTGTACGCAGGCAAAAAAGAAGTCCAATGTCCAATACCTGAAGATGGCGTTTTGACGATTTATTTTCCAGCTGGCAAGCAAATAATACAGGTACAACTTCCCTTTGTCCTCTGCTGCTTCTCCTGCTCTGGTAAAAAAAAAACATAGGCCCCACCCCAATCCATGCTGGTCCTATACTAGTCTCTAATATTTATATGGAATGGACCCACAGTTCTTCTGCCTAATTTAAAACAAAGAAACAAAAGACAAACAATTATTAACCTGCAAATAAATTCTGTAAGTAACCCCCCAAAATATAAAGTAACCCAAGAATAAATTTAAACAAAATTCAAAGTAAAGAAAGATAAGGAATAAATAGCTCCAACAGACGGGTTTCTTGGAAGAATGGGACAAATAATACCTGAAAGGCTCCATCTCTTGTTATCTGATGTCAGAACATCCTTCAAGTTTTATGATAAGGAATAGTAATATTGAAAGAAGTGGTTGTGTTTTAATCTAAACGTTATCGAATATACGTTTATTTTGGAGGATACATATTCCTCTTAACAGGAAGTTGTTGATGTGGAACAGATGCCCACACAGTTGGATGTTATGGAGGCAATAAAACGTCCAGAGGAACCAACCCGTCTGCTGTTATCATTCACGCTTAACACGACAGTGCTAAAAGTAAATTAAGTAAATTAAGTTAACAAGACAAAACATGAAATTTCTTATAATTCACATTTAATGCTTAATTTTATATGACTGAATTTGCCTTTTTCGCCTTTTTGGTGAGTTTGTGCAAATACCTGTGTTGCTATAGAAACAAAAACAACGTTTTAACTTTTTCAGTGGCTCATCATTGGGATTAAAATAAGTGATTTGTCATAATGGGCATACATCATCTATGTTCTCTTATTGGACGCACAACAACATTCTCATTGCACATAATTATTTTACTATTCATTTACTGTACAACATAATACATTTTCAACTGTAAGCCAAGCTTATATACAGTCAAAATTGCAAGTTGAATAAACCAGTCATCAAAACATGAAAAAAAGTCTTCCCTGGCAAGTGACTTGTTATTTGGTCTTAAGTTGACAGCCACATGCAGACTAATTAAAATACATTTTAAAACGTTTAGCCTATAATAATAGCTACAGGAAAAGGATTAAGTCCAGTTTGCTTTCAGATCAATTTGTTTATTCGAATCAAAACAGTTCGAAATGTATTTTGGTTTGAAAACGTGTGGTTGTGATCCAGCGCAGTGTTGATCGTGTGGACCCTGGTAAGAAATCTGTCCAAAATAATCTGATTAATTGACTAAAAATGTCGTTTAAAGGCAGCCTGTTAAAACAAACGACTGTTAATGGGGTATTGTGAGAAATGTGTTAATATTATCTCGTTAATGTCGCCTTGTTTGAATCGCAGACATGGAGAATAACAGAGAGACTCCCATCTCCGGCACCTCGGAGTGCGCAGCCATTGGTGGCCGGTGCTGGGCCAGAGTAATGCGGAACAAGCTTCAGGTTTTCAGCCTGTTAGCTGTCATCCTGGGTAAGTGATAACTAGTATACCTATTTGTGGTTGACCTATGATGCCAGCTTATAATAACGACACCAACAGTTCCTTCACTTTTAATAAAAACTTTCACTTTCAATACTCTCTGTTGCCTGGCAACCTGATTCGGAAAATTCAATTCAATTCAATTCAAAAATACTTTATTTATCCCAGAGGGAAATTAAATGTTGATGTAACTCAATTAAATCAAGGAGTTATTAGGCTATAGATGCTGATGGCTGTGGGCAGGAAAGATTTCCTGTAGCGGTCCGTTTTGCATCCAAACTGAAGAAGCCTTTGACTGAAGAGATCTGTTTCGATAACAGTCTCAACTTTCGCGACCCGTTCTTTTTTGTGCCCTGAAAGTTTCCTTATTTGAAGGGTCATTAGGTTATTAGAAACTATGCCTCAATCATTCGCTCAAACACTAATGTCCTAACGGTGGCACAAAGAGTTGAACCAGAGCCTTGTGGCTGGAAATGTAAATATAAAAGTCACTACCAACTAGATTTATTTATTTATTTATTTGTTTATTTAGTCATTCATTATTATTATTAGTTAGTAGTAGTATTTTTACTAGAATTGGGTTTATTATCGTTGTTGTTAATATACAATCATTGTAAATATTTAGCCTATGTTTTTTTTTGAGCTACTTGACTACTTTGAATTTCTCCCATTGGGGGATGAATAAAGTATTTTTCTATTTCTGTTTAACTGAGCCAAATAGTAAGAGCTTCCCATTGGTGCCATAGTGATTGATATGTTTCATCTGTCAACTTTTTAATCCTAACCGATGCAGTGAGAAGCTTCCCATGCCTTGAACAACCTTGTTGTGACACATTCTGTGGGAGGGCTGCGACTGTACATCACATAACATTTGGAGAAATCAGATGAAGAAAATCACCTGTAGATCTCATGTTACTGTTTAAAAGTGAAAGTAAGATCCTTTCCTCAGGCACAATGCCAAGAGGTATTGGGTCTGAACTATGTAGCCTGAGAAAAAGGCTTAACTCTGTTTGGGAGAATGAAGACAAAGACTCTGGAGCACTAGATAAAAAGGATAAAAGGCCTGATGAGAATCATTTTCAGATTTTAGACCTTGGGATGTGCTGGAGAAGACTTTCCACCGAAGTCCGACTCTCCCATCATCACTACCATGTTCTTGGTACAAAATGAATGCATTTCTGGACAGAAATAATGTTGTGATGTTATATAGGCTTATTGATTTGTGCCTTAATCAAAGCTAAAGAGGGCCAATCGAAATATATCATGTCAGCTTTCTTTTTCTGACCGAGCAGGGTATTTTCCATTTATCTGAGTATAATTATTGCTGTAGCCTGTGTTTGACAAGTGTAGCAGTGTGTTTTATAGGTGGTTTTGCCTGTGAAATGAATTTGTTTTGTGCATAACATGCCAAGAATCAGCACCTCCAAATCTGAGACCATGGTCCTCAGCCGGAAAAGGGTGGAATGCCCTCTCCGGGTCGGGAATGAGATCCTTCCCCAAGTGGAGGAGTTCAAGTATCTCGGGGTCTTGTTCACGAGTGAGGGACGAATGGAGCAGGAGATTGACAGACGGATCGGTGCGGCGTCTGCAGTGATGCGGGCTCTGCACCGGCCCGTCGTGGTGAAGAAGAAGCTGAGCCAGAAGCCGAAGCTCTCGATTTACCGGTCAATCTATGTTCCTATCCTCATATATGGTCACGAGCTGTGGGTAGTGACAGAAAGAACGAGATCACAAATACAAGCGGCCGAAATGAGTTTCCTCCGCAGGGTGTCTGGGCTCTCCCTTAGAGATAGGGTGAGAAGCTCGGTCATCCGGGAGGGGCTCGGAGTAGAACCACTGCTCCTCCGCATCGAGAGGAGTCAGATGAGGTGGCTCGGGCATCTGGTTAGGATGCCTCCTGGACGCCTCCCCGGTGAGGTGTTCCGGGCCCGTCCCACTGGGAGGAGGCCCCGGGGGAGACCCAGGACACGTTGGAGAGACTATGTCTCTCGGCTGGCCTGGGAACGCCTCGGGGTCCCCCCAGAAGAGCTGGAGGAAGTGGCCGGGGACAGGGACGTCTGGGTCTCTTTGCTCAAGCTGCTGCCCCCGCGACCCGATCCCCGGACCAGCGGAAGATGATGGATGGATGGATGGACATAACATGCCCCTTTCTCGATTTTAACCCAGTTATTGTTGTTTTCTGTCACAGGTATAGCCCTCGGCCTAGTTCTCAAGATCTCTGTGGATTTGTCTGATATCGAGCAAATCTACATCGCCTTTCCAGGAGAGCTACTCATGCAGATGCTTCAGATGATTAGCATTCCTTTGATCGTGACAAGTGTGATATCAGGTAAGCTGTATGTGTATTTATCAGTACTTTTCTGTATCATGAAGTACTACGTGTTATAACCTGCTCCACAATACTTGATGCTGATAATGCAGACCACATTTAGGACCTGACACTCAGGTGAACGTTAGCAGACTTTAGCTCATGTTGTGGTTTTATTTTATCAGGTGTCAGCAGTCTCAGTGTTAAAGCCTCCAGGAAAATTGCAGCACGTACAATTCTGTACATCGCCTCATCTAACCTTATGGCTGTGGTTTTAGGTGAGACAGTTATCTTTGTTTTATCTTAAAACTTGTCACTGACCAGCAGTAAATCTCAACACAATATTAAAACAGCTGCAGCATGAATTCAGTTGTTGCTTCTTACATTTGGCCTCGCATTGTGTGTTGTAGGACTGGGATTGGCGCTGATAATCAAGCCAGGATCTGCTAATAGCGAAAATGCTGATGAACCAGGACAGGAGTCCTTTTTCACTGCGGATTCCTTGATGGATCTTGTAAGGTGAGAAGAAAATGTTCGTTTTGGGGCAGATTAAAATCATTTCTGATCATTTTGAGTCCGGACCGTCTTTGCTTTTGTTAAGTGGTAATAAGATACTTTGTTTGTTAGACCACAAGGTCATCGTCCGGCATGTTTTGTGACTTGTGTCAACATTAACAAGCTGAGTTTTAGCATGACTTTCCTTTACTGCACATAGGAACATGGCTCCTAAAAGCCTTTTTGTGGCTTGCTACCAACAGGTATGTTTTTGATTCAGGTCTAATGGTCATTTTCAGACTTTCCATACTATGTTTGTGAAGTAAACACTTGTTTCTCTCATAGTACAAGACTGAGAGAGTTTATTTTCCAAGAAAGGAGGATGACCAATTTACTAATCTGACATCAGTAAATCTCACATCGGTAAATAAGTTTGTTACTATTTCTGTGTAAAGTTTATAATCTGGGTACATAGTGTTTCTTTCAGTCGCTCATTGTTTGTGGTCTTGTTACAGGACGATCTAGATGTGCGACTGGTGGGCTCTTATATTCCAGGGACCAACATGCTGGGGTTGATCGTTTGGGCGTTTATTATGGGCGTCTTGTTTGTAATGATAGGTGAAAAAGCCAAATCCACTGTGGAGCTGTGTGTCGCCATCAACGAGGCCACAAAAGTGGTGGTGACCTGGATCCTGGGGTAAAATGACACTTTCTGTCCACATCTGAAGATCTCGAGTGTTAAAATAGTGTTTTCAACCGTTTTGTGAAATGTTTGTGATAATACTGAAATGTGAAAAAAAAACTCATTCCTATAATCCGATCTGACTTCTTACATTTGGAGCAGGCAGCAGATAGTTTGAATTCCTGTTTTGGTTTCCGTTTCAGCTACCTGCCAGTTGGAGTCCTGTTCATGATTGTAAGCCATGTAATTGAGGTTCACGACTGGGAATCCATCTTAATGCTTGGCAAGTTTTCTGCCGTGGTCCTTCTTGGGTATGTTCGCATTTACTATTTTAGCACTGTTGCCAAAATGACACCGCTGGTCCTCCTGTAGCAGCATTCATCAACATCAGCAGTAGTTTCAACCTGTTCAGAGGAACTTAATGTGCGATTCTCACGAATTAGAGGCCACAAATCTGACAGAAAAAATATGTCGGCGTTAGTCACTGACTGATTCTTTGATTTTACATTTCTAAAAATGAGAAAAATCAGAACATTCTTTTTCTGACTTTCAATTTCTAGATAAACGAATGAACACAGCCTGACTGATAATGTCAGGTTTTTCACTGCTGTTGTGGGAGCAACAACACATGAAACAGACCTACAGTATGTCTAACCAGATGATATTAGTGTTTTCACAAAGCACTGCTTGCCTGAAAAACAGAATTCACTTAGTGAATTGGACTATTTTATGAATAATTATGATTACAATGAATTGAATTCCAATTGGCTTGAATTTGACTTGATTATTTAAGTGCCTTGAGATGACATTTGTTGTATTTGGCGCTATATAAATAAAAATGAATTGAATCCAACTTAGTGCACTTTGGTCATCCTTCAGAAATACTACGTAATCTTGAAAAGCCTTTTAGAGCAATAAAAAGTGTGTTCTGTGAGACCGGTGCCTTTAAAGCAAGACCGTGTAGACACATGGGCCTAAATGATTCCTCTTTTAAAAAGTTTAAAAAGTTAATGTAGTCATTAAAACCCTGAACTTGTTTTCTTCATTGCTGTACTAACACCCTGCCACGGGCTACTTTTAATGCATCGTTACGGAGGCTTCTTTAAAAACATGCTTCTTCCGTTCAGGGATAAAGCAGAACACTTCAAAGGGGAGATCTTGAAGTCTTGTGGTCTTTCTTTAAGCCACCCAGTGAGGAACTCCGTCTACATAGCCAGTGCTGATTGTTTGTTGATTGTTCTTTTCAGAGCAACATGTCATGCACTTATCGTTCTACCACTGATATACTTCCTGTGTGTGAGACGAAACCCCTATTCTGTCATCGGGGGGGTTTCTCCTGCGTTACTGACTGCATTGCTCATCTCGTCGAGGTAAGATGGCATCGCGGAGTCGCTCGCGCGTGTTCATGAGCACGGCTTATTGTCAGAGAAAAACTGCATTCACCTTTTTCTTGTCTGTCAAAGCTCTGCCACGCTGCCACAAACATTACAGTGTTGTGAGAACAGACTGAAGGTCGACAGGAGAATCACCCGTTTCATGCTGCCCATCGCGACCAACATCAGCATGAATGGAACTGCCCTTTATGAAGTGGTCGCAGCTGTTTTCATTGCACAACTAAACTACGTCAAACTTTCGGTCAGCCAGATGATTACACTCTGGTGAGTCGCTTCCTCTTCTTTAGCAAATCAAAGTGTTTCTGTGATGTAGTCATGTGATGGGGCTATTAAGTAGAAATGGAATATACAGTTTCATAATAAGGTCCTGAAATGACAGTTGACAGAGTGTGTGTGTGTGATTTGCAGCTTGACGGCAGCCATCTCCAGCATAGGAGCAGCAGGGATCCCGGCAACTGGAGCTGTGACCACTCTCTTTGTGTTGAGTGCGGTCGGTCTGCCAGCAAAGGATGCGTCTCTTCTGGTGGTCGTGGAGTGGATCCTGTAAGTTTAACCCTTTATTCATGGCCTGATATGGCAAAAAAAAAAAAAAAAAAACTCTTACAAATAAGTTGCTGCATGCTATTGATGGGCAAACATAAATGTAAATACAGTATATCAGACCGAAACAGAGTTTGTACAATTTTAATGAGCTTTAAAGTGAATATCTGGTCTGAGCTCCTTTATTCTCCAACTGAGCCTGAACCCTCTCAGACAAGCTTTCTGTCACTTCTTTAAGGAGTCTTCAGGAGTAGTTCTCCAGGCTTCTTGAAGGACATCCCAAAGCTCTTCTCTCTGGGGAGGATTCATCCCTCCATCAGACCTGCTGCCACTGATTTTCAGTCCACTTCTTGTGTCATTTGGCACAGCTCAGCCTTTTCTCCCGGTTTCCCTTCATTAAGAACGGCTTCCTGACAGCCACCCTTCCATGGACACCATTTCACAATTCTGGTGCCAAAATACTTTTCTCGGTCCAACTGTGTTATCTTTGGTATTTTTGATAGATACAACTAAATAAATGGGACGGAGTGACAGGCTGCTAGTAACAAAGTGCCTAAAGATACAATTCAAAATTGGTTCTTTGCTAAATTGTCTGTGTGTGGACACAACACTGGTTCATGCCTTTAGTTCGGGGCCTTTTGTATGCTTGAACGATGGCCCAGAAGACCGTATTTCCATGACTATTTGATGTAAAAAAAAAGAACGAGTCCTATTTTAGCAAGGCAGCCGTCATGTTGTGGATGTTTTAATTTAGCAGTGCATAAAACAGGTGCTGAAGAGTTGGGCGAGACAAAGTCCCAGTTCATGGTATTACACACGTTGTTTGTTTTGTGTTCCTCAGAGACCGCAGCAACACTGTGATTAATGTCCTGGGAGACTGCTTTGGAGCCTCACTCATCCACCATCTGTCAGGAGAGGAACTGGACGATCAGGGAGTGGAGACGGCGAGGTAAAGCCTCAGATCCCATCTGAGGAAAGTTGTTTAAGACCCTCCATCCATCCATTATCTATACCGCTGAATCCGTCGATCGGGTCGCGGGTGGGGTGGAGCCTATCCCAGCAGTCAATGGGCGAGAGGCGGGGTACACCCTGGACAGGCTGCCAGTCCATCGCAGGGCCACATAGAGACATACGAGACAAACAACCATGCATGCTCACACTCACTCCTAAGGACAATTTAGAGATGCCAATCAACCTAACATGCATGATTTTTTGGACAGTGGGAAGAAGCCAGAGTACCCGGAGAGGACCCACGCATACACGGGGAGAACATGCAAACTCCACACAGAAAGCTGGGTGTTGAACCTGGAACCTTCATGCTTTGAGGCGACGGTGCTAACCACCACACCACCGTGCAGCCCCTTGTTTAAGACCCTCTGGAAGGTTTTTCAGAATTAATTTTGTGTGACTTGATAGTTTTGTTTTCACACGTGCATGTTTCAGGCTTCCAGGGTCTCGTTCATCCTCGGTTACTTTGATTGAGGTGACGCCTTACAATACTGAACAATGTTTGTGGTGTAAGTCGCAAACAGTCAAACTTTTGCATGCGATAGCAGATGCACCGTCTAATCAAATCGCTGGAGTTGCGTCTGATGATTGTGGCCACGGCTCCAACCATCAGGCGCATCGTGTACGTGGGAATCCAGCCTGATAGCGTTCACATTTAGCCTGATATGCGTGTTATGCTGCAGACTGGTTGGAGCCACAGTGCCCCCAATGTCCCCTCAACAAGACACAATTAACCGAGCCAGACGACCCAGTTGAGAACACAGTTGCTTTGTGTGACATAAATTGTTTGTATCGAACCATTAATGACGACCTTGTGCTTTTTTTCTGACAAGGATCCGGGAAAGTGACGCGGCTTGTTGCCTCGATCAAATCAATATCCACACCATCAGCCTGGACTCTGAGAATGACTGCTTCTACACTCCTCCAGAAAGCGCGTCACTACCGATGCACAGTGGCAGGTCAAAAGCTGTCACGTTTGGAATCTGCTCAGTTAAACAGTAACTCGTTTAATAAATGAGCCACTTGAAAGCAGCATTGCTTGTGTGTGTGTGTGTGTGTGTGTGCGTGTGTGTTTTTCATCTTGTTTTTTAATCTTCCAATGGTTTGATTTCTTGCCGTGTAAAGAATGTAATAGATCAGTTTTAGGGACCTGAGTAGCTTCCCTGGGAAAGTTTTCTCCAGAGTGTTGGAGAGGACCCTCCGGCTGACTGTCGAACCTTGGATTCAGGTGATTGATCCTGTTTGTGATTTGCATGACCAGGATCTTGAAGCGCAGTTGTGGAGAGGAGGGCATCTGGTTTGGGAACCTCACCTGTAACCTGTGGTGTGTGTCTGTCATTTATTTATATTTGTAAAGACATTATGAGTAAAATCTCCAGTAACGCTGTAATAGATCAGTTTATTCAACTGAATCCACAACGAATACATTTTATCAGCCCTGTTGACACAATTGAAATGTGCTGTGTATATATTATTTGAATGAATGATTTAGATGTGGTTGTGTTGAGGGAAATGTTCCTGCTCAATCTGAAGTCATGCAGCAGGTGTAAATACGTGTATTTTAAGATGTGTTACAGGTGTTTCAACTCTTTCTCCCTCATCTCATGCCAGCTCTTGTCTGTCTTCAGTAACTCAGGAACATACCCCCAAAATAAAAGAGACACAAGAGACTCTGGTACTCTGTGTCTCTGTACAAACACCACCTGAGTTCCACCTTTGGTTTCATTGTCATAACTACGTTGGCCACTAGATGGAACTGTTGCTTGAAAATGAACCACATTGATTGTCCGCAGCCATAAGAGGTAATTGGAGAACTTGCTAAGTATGGCTTGTATAAAGCTGCTTGAACAAGTGTTTTCATTATTTTGCTAATATGACACTCTGAGAGACATATGCTGTCACTTTTTTTCCGGACAATTTCAGTCGTTTGATTTTCTCCGAGCAGGATGTGGCAGGTGATCATGACGTTTCACTGGAGTTCATCATCTCAGCCAGCCATCACAGATGGGCCAGAGTACCTCCTGCTCTGTCTCCTCACTAACAGAAAGAGGGCAGCACTGCACCGTCTGCTCTGCAGACTCCTGCTGTTTGAGGGGAATGACCACACTGACCTGTGCTGAGGAAGCTGTACAAGAAAGTGGGAAACTGTCATGTGGCCCAGTCACAACTCGCTCCAAAGAGTTCTCCATTGAGCAACGGACATGCTGTAAGAGTATGTTTTACCCATGACTGATTTCATTCAGTAAAAGCCGCTGCCTCTTGGATAACGTAACTTTCATAGGCGCCTTCCACTTATTCAACATGCTCAAATATGCGTCATATTTCAGACACCCCATTTGTGCATGTTAAGCTAACTGCTTGTTAATACGATAAGTGTTTTATTACTTTGCATGTCTTCCAAAAGAGAAAATAATCAGGATTTTGAGGATGTTACCGTTACACACCAGCTGAGACGCAGGGTAGCAAAACATTTTGGGCGTGCAAAGGAAACTTAGAAAATCGGCTCGGCGCATGCGCAAAACCACAAAGTAGCAATTATCTCGACAAGTAGGAGAAATTGACAGAACACCGGCTAATAAAGCATTTTGCCTCACAAAACAATATGCGTTCAAAAGAGTAATTCATTTGCATCACAAAGTCGTATCGCTTGGCGCTATTTTCTCTCTACCTTCGTATCACTACGGGCTGTGTAAACTGTGCAGACCGAAGTGCAGACCGAGGAGTCCCCTGCTTCCGAGCAGTAAACACCGTAACAGGTGCGGCTATCGCTAGGTGGCTGAACGCACTGATATGAAGGCAGGCAAAACACAGCGCCAAGCAATGTGAGGTCTGTCTTTTTCTGGAGGGAGTCCAGAAAAAGTCAAGGTTCATAAATGATATTGCTAATATGGGATGTCATACAGCTTCATGTCAAAAGAGGCGAACTATCCCTTTAAGTTGTTTTTTTTTCTTTTTCAAAATTTACCAGAGATGGAGCATTTATAGAATTCTGTCTCTCTGTGATCAAAGGCCAAAGCTGGGAAAGGCTCCGGTCTCTGTCTGGACACATTGGTATACACAATATTATTTTTTTGATACCTTAACATAAGGATTTTGTCAGGGATGTGAATAAGACAGGCTCCACATGTCACTTTTCATGGCAATTCTAGTCACTGGAACTCAGAATAGAACCCCTGATTGTAATTTAAATGTCCAAATTTCCATGAAAAAAAGTTATTTCCTTAAAGCATCTGTTTGCGTGCAGCACAGACAGGTGAAAACAGCACAGATGTGTTGGACAACATTACACTGAGGAACTAAAGATGTCTGCAGACTTCATGGCGCTGGAAGGGAAAAGGGGAGGACACAGAAGGCTGTAACCCTGAAGTAAAACTGGAAGACACCAAGTCCATGGATTTTATGACAACAAAGTTAGGCAGTGAGGTGTAGCTTTTTAGGTTTCATATTGAAATTCTGCGCTACTTTTACTGCAAGAATCACAATTATGGCTTATTTACTAAGCATCTGGATTACTCAAGGAGAGCAAGAATACATTTATCAAAAGTTCTCATACTGGCACTCAGTGTTGTAGCGCAAAACTGAAATACAAAATGGAAGTGTCCTTGAGAAATTCTTTAGTCCCACTATTTTGCTTGTTTGTGTTCTTGTTCAACACAACGGCCAACAAAGGACTACAGGTCCAAGAATCCCCGGGTGAAAAAAAAAGAAGCACTCTCTCTGGCACCATGGTTCTGCTAGAGGGGCTGGCTTCAAAGGAGTGCCACCCCCACTGGTCAGACTGCGTTCCATCCACAGGGCCAGCCTTCAGTACCATATCGAACTGGTTTCCAAACAGAGGAATTCCCAGCACTGGAACAGCATTGTACACATTACACAACTTTTTTTGTGGCCCGTCATAAACAAGAAAAAAAGAGAAACGATTATCACTAAGTAAAGGTAGTAAGAGAGTTTGGGTCTTACAAAGAATGAATTCTCCATTGCAGTATGGGTTCAGTGCCTAAAACAAATCTTCAGTATTTTTGGCCTTCTGCCAGGCAGTCAATTCAATGCCCTGAGCAATGACCTATCTCATACTAAAATGGAATCTGATAAGATTGAACAATTTTGCAGAAAAGTGAAATAGAAGCAGACTGTTCCCACTGAGCAGGTCATTAACTGGCTGCCAGTTCAATAGCGTGAGATTACGATGTCTGTCAAGGTGAAAAGGCTACTGCTAAAACTTTTCTTTGTGTGCTTATGAAATTTTGCACGTGACACAAAGTCAAAATGATATTTTTCCTGCCTGTATGAACTGTATTGTGCTTTAACCTCCAGAACACCCACAGGGGAATTCTGCCCTTTTTTCCACTTGCAGAGGATCCACAGACACTGAAGTAATCACTGCAAGGGTCACAACAATAAAACCTGACTCTGCAAAACTGCATATCCACAGGTCAAAGTCCTGCAGGATCGCAAGTTTTGGGTTATGTGAATCAGTAAGGATGGCCTGAAGGATGAGAGACAGATTAATGTGCTGCTGGGAGGAAAAAGAGCCCAGCGTGAACTGAAGGAGAGGGAAAGAAAGGTTGTTAATCTGGAAACTGTTGAGTCACAGATATGTATTTTTTACCTACGTGCATCAATAGAAGAGACCTGTTCCAGAGGCTTTGCAGGTT
Source organism: Odontesthes bonariensis (assembly GCF_027942865.1). Lineage (NCBI taxonomy): Eukaryota > Metazoa > Chordata > Actinopteri > Atheriniformes > Atherinopsidae > Odontesthes > Odontesthes bonariensis. The sequence goes on along the minus strand of NC_134511.1, from coordinate 16,605,704 downwards.
TATTAAACAGATCTCCCACCAGCACAGTGTAAGGCATAAGATGTTGGGGTAACTCCGCCGATAAAGGCCCAGAGTTCAGCTCAATGGTGTAACTCAGTCAGACCACCAGGGGGCAGGCCTGAGTTAAGCTGGTCGTCTGCCACTTTCTTAAGTATAGAACATTAACAGTTTTTGCCTTTGATGTAAAACCTAAAGAGACTCAACAACCTGATAAAGAAGGCTGGTTCCGTTCTGGGGACGACTGTGGAACCTCTGGAGACAATAATGCAAAGAAGGATTTTGCATAAAATCAAGAGAATTATGGACAACCCTGAACATCCTCTCCATGAGACTGTTATCGAAAACAGAGTCTCTTCAGTCAAAGGCTTCTTCAGTTTGGATGCAAAACGGACTGCTACAGGAAATCTTTCCTGCCCACAGCCATCAGCATCTATAATAACTCCTTGATTTAATTGAGCTACATCAACATTTAATTTCCCTCTGGGATAAATAAAGTATTTTTGAATTGAATTGAATTGTAAGACAAAATATCAATAATAATATCAATATTACGTTAATGATAAATAATTGAATAATTTAACTGTATATCAGTCACAAAGTATTTCTAATGTAAGAAGGCAAAGTAGAAACATGTAGATGCGAAATGATTATTTCTTATGACAATAGTTATAATAGTTTAGAAAAAGAACACACTACTGAGAAAGCTAGTTGAAATAGACACAATGTTAGACCAGTGAAAACAAGATTGATGAAGGCACATTTAAATAAGAACATGTTTTATATCAAAAGACCACTGATGCACCATGGGGATGTGGTTTAACGCAGGCAAAAGAAGATGAATGTCCAAAAATGAATTCTTGCATTTTTCTGATTATTTATTTCCAAACAATAAAACAAACAAAAGGACAAAGAAAACCTACTGCTCTCTCCCTTTCTCTGGTAAAAACCATTGACCCACCCTGGTGCATGTTGGTACTCCAGGTGCCTACCTTCATAAATAGCCACAGGTGCCCAGTGTGACCCAATTAGCAAAATATTCTAAACAAATAACGAACAAAGAATTTTAGCAGAAATTTTAGCAAGAAAAATCTAATCTAAATAAAGCACTGAAATTATTCAAATAAAGTTACTCATAATTAGCAAATTAAATTTACAACTAGAACCCATCTGAGGAAAGTTGTTTAAGACCCTCCATCCATCCATTATCTATACCGCTGAATCCGTCGGTCGGGTCGCGGGGGGGCTGGAGCCTAACCCAGCGGTCATCGGGCGAGAAGCAGAGTACATCCTGGACAGGTCACCAGTCCATCACAGGAGCACAGAGAGACAAACGAGGCAAACAACCACACACACTCACTCCTAGGGACAATTTTAGAGACACCAATTATTCTAACATGCATGTTTTTGGACAGTGGGAGGAAGCTGGATTACCAGGAGAGAACCCACGCATACATGGGGAGAACAAGCAAACTCTATCACGAATATTCAAAACCTAAATATGTCTAAATCAACATGTTGTCTTCAGAAAGTATTGCATAAAGGACTGAATCTTGTCATATCCTTCTGGAAACTGTCAAACAGTTCGCCTCTCCTTCCTCGTGGTGAGCCAGTATCACCCTATGAATGTTCTGATGGACAAATGGAGAGACAGAGAGACCAATTTTGAATACAGGTCAGGGAGAGAAGGCGTGGTCTGCAAATAACTGGAAAAAGAACTAAGAGGCAAGCAAGACAAAAACATCATCGTTAACTAAATTCAACTTTCACAGTGCTGTTTATTGGAACTGTAAACACATCACTGTGGGGTTTAGATCATAACTGATGTGACTGTCTGCTGTCAGTTCAGTGTATTGGGGTCATTTATTTTCATAACAAGATACCACCAAAAACTGAAAGAATTCTTTATGATAATATTCTGAAATTGGGCGATGTGCTATTTATCTATCAGATGTATGCACTGTGTTCATTATTCTCTGTCAGTTTGTCATTTTATTTGTAACCTTTATGTTGTGTACGTTGCTGGTGGAAACAAATTGTGAGGCGTTTACCTTACGAAGGTTGGCCAGACGGTCATAAGGTAAAGGCTCAGAGGGGTCCTCTGGAACAGTCTTCCCCATCTCACTGGAAAACCACAACTGGATCTGTTGACGAAGGAGATGAGGACAGTGGCTTATTCTAATGTTACATTTGGGGAGCTACACTTTCCATTTGATATTTTATTATATACTTAACTACATATCATATAGAGTTTATAACATGCAGAAATCAACATATGTTGCCACATCAACATAAGCAAAGGCCTGCTTCAGGAAAAGTCTCAGTACACAGTAATGGCACAAAGAGAACTACCAAGGATTCGAGTGGAAAGGTAACTTGTAAAGCAGGTTTATCGAGAGAACAAAGACTTAATTTGATCTCGAATGCAGTTGAAATGTTTACATAGCAAATCAGAATCTCAGTTAGGGACTAACCTGTAGGTAGTGCTCCTTGTTAACATAGTCTGTGTTACCAGCATCTGCTACCTTGAAACTTTTCAGCACATCCAGCAACTGAGTTAGTGAGGGAAATGGCCAGGGGAGAGCAGCACTGAGCAGAAACCGCCGCCAGTCTATCAGCTCAAAGCTGTCCGTCAGCAAAGACACAATCTCCATCAACTGAGAACAGGAGACAAAGAACTGAAAGAACATTTGGAACATCTGGAACATCTCTGTGAGGCCCATGGACACGGTCACATGTGTTTTGTCATAGAAGTTTCTGATTTGAGTTTGACTTCGTGTTGTATACCTTTGTTTCATTCATGCCCATCCAGGGTACCGGTAGGGTGTTTCTGCCCATAGAAATAGTGATCGTATCTGTGAGCAAACTGCAGAACTCAGGACTGGACATAAGGCCTGAAAGTCAGAAACAAAAGGAAAAAGAACGGTGGATGGATTAATGGATAGGAGGATTGAATGACCCAGTTACAGCACAAGTTGTCTCTTTTTTATCCACCTGATGGAGCAATGCTGTATAGCTGATGGTGGAGAGATTCTAGCTAAGTGATCGTTGGAGTGGACTGTAAAGGTTTCTCTAAAGCGGGTGGATGGGGAGGAGGAGCCGGGCTTGCCACAAACAGACAGTCTCCATTCAGATAAAAGTCTGAGCCTTCCTGGAGTAACGTAATGGACAATGTTGTACAATTGTTACATTGTGGAATTTAACAATTAATGTTTAAATACTTAGGTAGATATTCAAATATGAAGGAAAGCTACTACAAACCAACACCAGCTCATACTGCAGCTTACTGCCAGCCTCTATGTGGTGGCGAACCACTTCTGTCAACTGGTCAATACTAGAGAGGAAGAGAGAGACATACGTCATGCATATTTTCCATGCTCAATGTATGACAAAAATATCATTTCAACTTCTAGGTTTAAGCATTTTAGAAATAATCCATTTTTAAATCCTAGTTTTTCCACATTAGTATGCATTTTACAATTATAGAGTGACTTCAGCAACACTTTCGGTTTGTAGATCAATTTGTTTAAATCAGAGCGTAAACATAGTGCAACTCCAATGTATTCTGGAGTCATTAATTCTCCTCCTTCACACATATGGCATTATCCAAGAAAAAGGTAATAAAATAAAGAAATGTTTTTCTTTCAAAATTACACTAATGAAAAGCACCCTTTCTGTTATGCAGTGCCTTGCTATGCTTCATATATCGTACCACTTCATTTCTGCTAGATAGCGTGCTTGTAACCACTTGTCCATGTTGTTGAAGGTCTCTTGTGCCCTCCTTTGCAGGGAGTGCACCATCATCAGACCGTGACCTTTCACCTGTTCAATGCGCACTTTTGCCACATTCTCTAGAGAACACACAAAAGGAGAAACACAAAGATAGTAACACATACCACATGCACACAGAACAGCCTGCACTGTTTGTGCATAATGCAACTACCTACCTGCACACATGTGAAAACTGACATACCCGCAGGTATACATCTTATATTAATCAAAACTACAAAGCATTTTAATAACGTAACAATGTGTTAAAAGGACCGTTGAATGTAATATGTGAATATAAGTGTGCACGTGTGTGTGTGTGTGTGTGTGTGTATACGCGGGTGCTGGCATACCCTCATGATTCAGTGCAGCTGCAAACTCTTTATTTATTTTCTCTCCTCTCTCCTGATCAGGAGTCCTCTCTGAGTTCATCTGAGTCTTCTCTGAGTCATCAGCTGGTGCTGGGGGAGAACAAAATGGTGAGAGATGATAAGGATACAGAAGGTCAACTGAAAAATAAGGTGCACATTGGAACACAATTCCTCAGATTTCTTATCAGTTGACACAGGGTTTGCCTTTCTGTTTTTTCGATGGCTGCTTTTCGTTTTTGGCTTTCTTTGCACTTGTAGAGGCATTCTCCGTCTTCTTCTTCTCCTCCTCCTGTAATCCTTCATTCTGCTCTTTTGTTTGCCTCTGCTGGGCCTCTGCTGACACCTAAACAAATGCATAGCATATATAAGTCAAAATAAAACAAACAAGTAGTATATACTATTCATATCACCTCCATAGATTATTACCAATTGGCTGATAGCTTTAACTTCCTCCTCGTAGTCAGAGATGAGTTTCTTATCTATAAGCTAAAGCAAACCGGGAAAAGGGTCACAATCTACTGACATTTCTGAGTATCTTAGTGAATATCTTAATTTGTTTGAGGCAGGTATTCTGACCTTCTCAGGTTCTGACTCATCCTGCTCGGCCTTCTTGGAGGCTGCTTCTGAGGAGTCGGGACGTCTGTGGAGGGGAGTGCTGTAGAAAAAGAGAGATAACTATTTAGTGTTTACATGTAGTTCTGCTGCAAAGTATTTGGGTTAACACAAACAGAGGGCAGACAACATTGTGGGCAATTGCTTACAATTTTATTTTCTTGCCCTCTTGATTATTCATCGGACTTCGCTCACTTGTGCCCTCAGTGTTTCTACGAATAAAACACAATAAATATTTTCATATGAACATCCATTATACCTAACCCGTTTTTTCATTTACTTCATTGCATTAATTAGTTTGGTTAATAATGATTGAGTATGTCTCATGCCTCTCATCCTGATCTTTAATTCCAGGGCTTTCCAACAGGCGAATATAGGAACATTTGGGGAGTGTTTCAAGTGGCACCCGTCTGTGCATGCTCCAATAATAGACCCTCAGGGTACGGAGTGTTTGCTGGAAACGGCTCAGCTCTACCTGGACGACAAAATCAATCCAATTTGATAGTTTTATCAAAAGCTAAGTCACGGTGAGGGAAGCAGGAAAGCATTGTGGGTTAAAATAAAAAAAGAGATGGCCAATAGAAATTCTTCAATCAACTGTAATTCACCTGCATTAGTACAGAATGGTGGTTGATGAGGATAGTAGTGTGGTCCTCCAACCAGCCCTCACACATGAGAGCGGTCCTCTCCTGCTCATCTTTCTCTTTACGCTTGTCAGTAATGTCCCACAAAGGTTCACGCAATTCCTGTGTAAATATCAGAACCGCACGCAAACACTCGAGAATGTCATCTTTAAGTATGCTTTTGTGTGATCACTTTAATAATGTTAGTTTTGCATAACAGTGTGAGGCAAAGTCTCACATCCAGTCTCAGGTGTAGCTCTGCTTTGGTATCCTCATCTTCTCTCATGTCATCAGGTATGTTATTGAAGTCCTTCTGCCATTTAGAAACTAACTCCTGCTTCAAATCTGGGCGTTGCAAAAAATGCTTATATCTCTCTCTGTGGAACCAGAAAATGAGTTGATGCACTTTTGCATTAATAAATATCACGTCTCAAATAAAATGTTTCATTAACATATATTTTCCCACTAATTGTGTACACTTGAGTTTCATCCTATTGCATCTTAAAATGAGAACAGGCAACCTGTTGCTGATACTGAATTCTCAGGCAGATAATAAATACTCAGTAGTTTCAATTTCATGTTATTCTGTAACCATAAACAATTAGAACAAAGTCTAGAGTAATAAATATAAGAATAATCAACATGTTGACATTGTATCAAATTGTATCAAATTGCATCCATTAACGGGTCATAAGTGTGTTGCTGTATTTAGATGTGAAACCTGAAACCAAATTATGTTTGTTCTACCTGATGCTGAAAAGCTGACGATCAATAAGAGTGCGTTGTGACCGCAGCTGCTGCATAACCTTTTTGACATCATTCACATACGAATCACACGCAGTGTCCCAGTATGAGCACAGGTACTCTGCTATCTCCTAAAGATAGACAAAGAGGGAAAGTCATGAGCAAATGGGTCGCAGGGAGGAAGAGAAGGAATATATAACAGACAGAGGACAGTGTGACACATTTCTCCAAAGTCTTATTTCACATCTCCTTCTTTGCATGCCAATAATTGGTAATAAACTATGACAGGTAATGCAGGCAGTAGAGTACATGCCTACCAGCTAAATGAAAGCCATGTAGAAGGCCACCTTCCAGTAACCCAAGTGAGTGGATTTGAATTTTGTTTTTACTTAAAAAAATTCAAAAATTAGGATTATTCCCAACCCTAAAAAAACAAAACATAAAAGTTTTATCCTACCAGAGGAAGGGGTAGGTCTACGTAGACCTGATTGGATGAACCCCCGCCACAGGAGGGTGACTCAGAAAGGTTCTTGGGGGCTCCTTTAGAGTCCTCATTAGACAATGAGGAAGGTGACACATCCCCAGGGAATCCTATTGATAAGGCATAAAAGTATATGATCTTTAGAATAAGAAGTTGCTTGACAGGGTTAGGCTTAGCCGAGGGCAGAGGGAGGGGAAGGACATGCAACAAAGTTCCCAGAATTGTATTGTGTATTGGATCTGGAAAGTAACCACTCACTTTGGACTTCTTCTTTCTTAAGGCAGGAGAGAGACTCTGGGGGGTCAACTTCTTGTTCACTGAGAGCTGGACGCTGGTCTTCACAAGGATTTGGGGTTGGAGAAGTGTCCGGAGCATTTATATTGTCTAGAACTACATCTTCAACAAGTGAACTGGCACGAGCTGATGAAGGAATATGTTGTAATATTGTGAATTTGGTATTGCTGTAAGGTACATGTACAATAGAATCAAATGGATTGTTTCACAGTTATATGGAAGCCTGGACAAACTGCTTCTGAGAGTGACAATGCAAGAATCTTACTTTTCTGTTTTTTCTGCATAGCAAGTTGCAAGATAGACTCCACTTTGCCGTAAAGCTCACCCTCATCTACGTCTGCATCGAGGCGGACCAAAATGTTTTGCTTTTCACCAAACCATTTCTCCAATGCTGGCCAGGTATCCTGAAAAGCTGTGATCCTTAGGTAGAAATGTTGATGAAAAAAATGATGCTGGTTATGATCATGCGGCAGAGGCAATGTGCTGCTCTAAGTTTGCCACCTGGTTCCTCTTTATTACCTGTGTGGAATCTGTGCCTGATACAAGATCTTGTCTTTGGGGTGGAAGGTTGCGGCAGCAGTATCTGTATCTGAACAAGATTTGGGAGCAAGACAACCTCATTAGCACAAAATTCATATCTAACTTATAATACACCTGTACACAGAGTAAACAGTGCACATATATACACAACATTAAGCTCCAATCAGTGTGACATACCCAAATAGCTGTATGCACGTCTGACCACACACTCATTGGGGATATCCAGCAGGAGAACTAAGTCCAGCACAGGTGCAGGGGTTGGTGGAGGTCCAGGTGAATCAGGATCAGCAGCAAGGTTTGATCTGTTGTTTGCAACCTCATTGCCTTCATCTGCAGACCCACCCAGGGCTTTCTCTAACAGGTGGGCGAGGTTAACGTCGTATGGAAAGCCATCCAGGATCCAGCCTGACTGAGCTGGAAGCTGACTAGTAAGGACACAGCAACTATTCAAGTGTCTTGAGGTGGTTATTTATCCACATTATATGTTGAAATAAGATTTTACCATTTAGGTTTTTTTCTATGAAAGACATGACATTAAGACAACAGTATTAAACACATGGACTGCAATGCCAGTTATATTCTCACCCGATTGCTTCTACCACAATGTCCACTAACAGCTCATTTGGGATGGCGTTACCTTTCCTCATCTCTTTTTCTGCAACCGCTCCACGCATTGCATGAGACGGCTGAATGAGGGACACATGGTGAAAACTGACACGTTTAGTTTCAGATACAAGAAAAACATATAATTCCTATTTAGAATTTCAAATCATTCCATTTTCCCAGTCTATTATGTTGTCTGCTAAAAAAAAGGGAGATCTCTTTAGAATGGCTAGTGCTGAATATATTTTACACGAGTATGTAAATACTAAACAGAAGAAGTGGCTCACACATACACTATGAGAAAAAAAAAGAAAGAAAAAAATACACTTACTTTTGCATTAAAGTTTCTACTTTCACCTTTAATATTTTTATCTGAAAAAAAAAAAGAAATTTAAGCTGCACATACCAAATCAATACGGACCTCTCAAAAACACTTTTTATTACAAGCAAATAACACACAATTTAAACAATAACGCACAATTTAAATACAAAACAGCCCAGAATAGAGTAGGACCGTGAGGCTTCAAAAACCCACCAGATTTCACTGATGTTGGTGATTTAAGGGGATGATCATTGTCCGTCTCTCCCTGCTGCTCTGTAACCTGTTGATTCTTTATAAAAAGGGTTGTTTAAAGCTGTGAAGCATGTAAGACATCTCCTTTGTCTTTTTGGTAAAAAGGAGATGCATGTTAATGAATTTTAGACCAAAACATGAGACTAGTATAGTTGTTATGGTTTTGATAAATACTTCTGAAGCAAAATCATGAGCTTTGATCAAATGAAAAATGATACTTTTGAAGTTACAGCACCGTACCTCGCTTGCATCACTTTCATTCTTGTAAGCCTGCAGAGTTTCTGTAATCAGTGTGTCAGCCGATATGACATGGATGCCAAGTGCTGGAGCAAAAAAAAAAAAAAAAAAAAGGAACACACATAATCAGCTTCCACTTTTAATATCAAATTTTAGTTAGGTAATCATCATGTGGTGCAAAACGGTGTTTCTGTGTGTGCTTGCATTTTTGCACAGACTGCATACCTTTGGCAATCTTGGCCAGGCAGGTGGTCTTGCCTGTGCAAAGCTTTCCTAGGATGCAGGCCTTAAGGGCAAAGTGAGAAAATAAAGGGCAAGACGGTTCGAGGACTGGAGGGTGAACAATTTTCTTCAGTCGTTGGATAACGTGTGCAAGAATGTCGTTGGCAGTTAGGGGTAATTTAGTCTCCTCTGCTTCCTCTGGCCACGCCCACTCACCAACCAAACTCTGAAACATAACAAAAAACAGAGAAAATGTTTAGCTCTGGGTTTTTATTCAAACACCAAACTTTTTCAGTGTAAAAAGAACACAGCTAGATTGGCTATGTGTACAGCTTTTTTTTCCTAAAATATTATATATATTTTGACAAATATATGCTACATGCATGTGTAGTTAAACACACATATTTGATTGATCATACATAAATTTTATAAATTTAAATTTCACATAAACTAGATTTGAAATGACTGTACTCGTGTTTCAAACTCACAGTGTACTCATCATATTCCAGGTTGTTGAGTATCTCCTGCTTTTTAAGCTCTGCGGGGTCTAGTGAAGAGGGCAATTCAAGCTGATGGCTTTTTGTGGGCTCATAGAGAGGCAGACCTCTGAACAGCAATTCCTTCCACTCTCTCATTAGGTTCCCTGGAATCAGACTGGTCATGACAACATAAAAGACTACAGCAGGCAAAACTGGACCCAAAATTGCGAGTAAAATTAAATCCCACATCTGAAACTAGTTCGATCTTTTTGATCAACTTAATCAAAAACGTACCAAGTACCTTATAATGTACTGTTTGTGTACTCTTTAATGCTATCTGCATGCATTCATTTATTCATGACAGAAAATGACTGAAATGAACAGAAATGCTTTTGTCGGCCTTGTTTAAAAGAGCTGATACAGTGCACATGTAAAAAAACTGACAGAATATACATACTATAAATTGCGCAGGGTTGCATACTGAATTTGCAAATTTATTGTATTAGATCATGAGAATTGCTAGATAATAGATATGTTGAGCATATACAGACATTGGGAGGATTTGAACTTTCAGCACCTCAATGCTATGCTTCACATTCCGAAGTCCCCAAACAAGAACTATTTACTAAACTTACAACACATTCCAAACACTAACAAAAAAAAGGCATTTTTTAATAACACATTCCTCCACATTCGTTAACGGTCTGAAAAATAGGTCAGTTCTGATTTAAGCCCACATACCACTTTTATGTTTTTGGTATTTCTTCACGAGAGACATAAAACAGAAAAAGTGGATCAAACATGTTACGTACTTCCCAGTGAGCTGACGATATTCTCCAACCTTGGTTGCCAGGTCCACTATTTGTCCCACTATGTCCTTGCAGCTCTCAAAGTGCTTCTTGTGTCTGCTAAGAGCTCGTTCTGCAGCAATCCTGTCACAGAATTCAAGCTCCTTTCTGATCTCTTCTGCACGGGCCAACTTAGCCTGCTGAGCCAGAACCTTCACCAAGCCCAGTTAAGAGAGATGGAATGAGTGGAGAAAGCATAGGTTAAATGTTCATGCCATTTGCCTTGTAAGTGATTAAGGAAGGTAAACTGCTCAGTAAGATTATTTTTTATATTTTCTTAACACGTTTAATGTCATGGTTTCTAGCTCACTTCCTGTGACACTAATCATTCTCACCTGTCCTCTCCCCTTCTTATACATGTCTACAGCTCTTGCCTGTTGCCAGATTGTGCCAACTTCTTGAAAGTTCACGCGCCAGCTTTAACCTCTGTTTTGTTATCTAGTATTACCGGACCCTGGACCTGTATTTGACCCCGATCTCTGCCTCAACCCCTGATCGGCTCTGTAAGTTTTTTGACCTGTCTGCCCTGTCTTGACCTTTTTTCTGCCTCCTGGATTTTGCCTTTGGATTATACCTTTTGGATTGTATGTTTGGATATTTCTGGAACATTTGGCTCTGACCTTGGACCGGACCTGGATTTGATTCTTGCTTGCTCCCTGAGCTTGTTAATGAATCAGTTTTTTTCCTCTTCGAATTTGGACTCTTGTGCCTTCTGAATCAATCTGTGTTTGGATAAAGGAACTTCGGCTCCCCAGAACTAGGACCCCCCTCACCTGCACCAATAAACCCTTTTGAACTCCCCTCCTCTGTCAGTTATCTCTGAACCCTATTACCACTCAATCGTTACATTTAAAGATAATCAAGAAAAAATGTAGGAGTGTGACGTGTATGTGTGTTTACTTGTATTTCCAACATTATGGAGCAAAAATTCTGACTGCACACTTACCGAAATACGGAGGGCAAAACGTGACTATAAAGCTAAGCTTGAAGAGGAGTTGGGGAAAAATAATTTAGGATCTGCATGGAATAGTATGAAGACTATAGCTGGGACTAAAGAAACAAGGGACTCTAAAGTTGTATTGGATGGTTTTAACTGCGATAAACTGCTTGCACAAGAACTTAATTCATTTTACCTGAGGTTTGACTCGCCAATATTTAACAACACCATCTCAGAGTTGAAACATCACCTTACTGACAGTGTTCCCTCGCCTTTCAATGTACATGCTTTGACTAATGCTTTCAAACACACTAACCCGAAGAAGAGTCCTGGGTCAGATAATATAGGAGGCAGACTGCTCATGTCATGTGCTGAGCAGCTTGCACCAATATTCTATCATATTTTTAACCTCTCTCCCAGTCAACAGAGAGTCCCCTAAATCTGGAAACACTCTACCATTGTCCCTGTGGCTAAACACAATCACCCTAAGGTCCTGAATGATTTTAGACCAGTTGTCCTGACCTCTTTGGTGATGAAGTGTTTTGAAAGACTCATGAAAAGGTGTATTTTATTTGCCACAGAGAGATTCCTGGACCCTTTATAGTTTGCCTATAGGACCCAACGTGGGGTAGAGGATGCCACTGCCACTTTACTGCACATGTTATTTAAACATCTTGAGGGCAGCAACACACATGCGAAGATTTTATTTGTAGACTTCTCGTCTGCTTTTAATACAATACTACCACACATTTTAGTTGATAAGTTGGTAAGAAATGTTAAGTTGGATAATGGTTTAGTGGGGTGGATTCTGGACTTTTTAACTAATAGAACCCAGCAGGTGAAGGTAAAGGGGGTACTTTCTAACAAAATGACATCCTCCACAGGATCACCCCAGGGATGCGTTTTGTCTCCTCTGCTATACATTCTGTATACTGATGACTGCCGAAGCCAGTTTACAAACAGACACGTCCTGAAATTTGCAGATGATTCAATCATTCTTAGCCTTCTCCATGGAAACGAAATAGATCATGGGCCCATTTTAGATGATTTTATGGCCTGGTGCGACAGTTCGCACCTTCACCTGAATGTCACAAAAACTAAAGACATGGTCATTGACTTCAGGCGCAACCCCCTCCCTGCCCTGACCACTACTATCAAGGGGCAGGCTGTAGGAGTGGTAGACTCTTACAAGTACCTCCGTAGTTGGATTGACAACAAACTGAATTTTAACATCAACACAGAACACATTTGTAAAAAAGCCAACAACATCTGTTTTGTCTACCCAAGCTAGCCAAATTCAATGGGGACAAGATCATGATGACGCTTTTTTATAGGTCCTACATTGAGTCAGTCTTATCTTTTTCTACATCCTGTTGGTTCAACAACCTCAGCGTGAAAGCCAAAACCTCCCTTGCCAAAATTGTGAAGGTCAGTGGCAAAATTATAGGTGCCCAGCAAAGCAGTCTCACTGACCTGTAAAAGAAAGCCACCCTGAGGAAGGCTGAGTCTATTTTATCAGTCAGTGCCCACCCCCTCCACTCTGATTTTCAGCTACTTCCATCTGGCTCACGCTTTAGATTCCCCTCTGTAAAAACCAACAGATTTAGGTATTCATTCAAAATTGTATTAATTGCTTTTAAATGTATGAATGGGTTGACACCACCCTTCTTATCTGAGCTTCGGCAGCTACACAACCCTGCCAGGGCACTTCGGTCCGCAAACCAGATGCTCCTGGTGGTGCCTAGATCTAGGCTCTCAACTCGAGGGGACCGAGCTTTCGCAGTCGTGGCTCCGTCTCTGTGGAATGGCCTACCTTCCCACGTTAGGGCTGCTCAGTCGGTGGAACATTTTAAAAAGCATCTGAAAACCCATTTGTACTCTTTGGCATTCCCTACCAGTTGATTCTTGGCTCTCTCTCCTTCTCTCTATCTCCCTTCTCTCTATTTTCTTTTTAATGTTGTATGTTTTTATTCCCTGTGTTGTTTTTTATTGTTGTTTTGTTTTATTTGCTTTTACTTCTGTTCAGCACGTTGGTCAACTGTGGTTGTTTTAAATGTGCTTTATAAATAAATTTGACTTGACTTGACTTGACTTGATTCATTTGTCCCCAGTGCCATCTCCCTTTTAAATTCACATCCTCATTGATCACTTGACCTGATCCCTGGTGTTGTCTATGGCATTTTATGGTGTGATGATGTTTCTTATTTTATTTATTTATTTATAATGTTTTTATCTTATTGTATACCATATTTAAGGTCCTTTTAACCTTTTACTGACCAATTGCTCTTTATGTTTGTCCTGTGTTATCTGTTGTTGTTCTCTGTGCTTATGTTGTCTTGCTGCACATTCAATCGCCCCTTTTGGGGACAATAAAGTGGAAAGTTTAAGTTGAACTTGTACTCATTGGGACTTCCTGTGAATACTGGGGGCATTTTTTATTTTATTTTCCCCAATGAGTACAGAAGGATTTTTGAGGGTCAGACTTTGAATTCATTTATGGTTAGGATGAGGGAAAGTTATAGTCATTTCTAGAGTTGTATACTCTGGAATCTGCTTAATAGACACAACAGATACAGTCTTACTTGACTCTTTCCTTTAGAGTCCTCATTCTCTTTTCGTAACAACCTACTCTATGTTGAGACTACAAACTACCAAAACCAATTCTTTCCTTACTATCCCTATGACATCACTCATACTGTAGCTTAGAAAGCCTTAAACAAAGTTGCAACAGCCAGGATTCTTCTTTATTTATCTTATCTCACCGTCTCGCTGTACAGAGCTTCCTGGAAGTCCTTTTCTCTTCGCCGCTGGTACTGCTGCTCCTTGAACAGCTGATTCGCCAGGATCACCTGCTTCTGCTTACGCATCTGCATAAGCTGAGCTACCAAACGCTGCTCCTGCTTAGTCTGACGTGTCAGGCGCTTCACCAATTGCTGCTCTCGTTGTACCTCCTAAAGCAGAAGAAGCACAAAAGTTAACTGATGAGTTCAAATGAAAAGCGAAACATAAAACAGGATATATGAGCTTTATTTTAAACATTAAACACATTTTAAACTAAAAGATCTTAAAATAATAAAATATTCTTATGAAGTAGAAACAGACAACCACACAATGTATCAATTTTCACTCTCCCTTTGTAGGTATTTGTTCCTGTCAGGATGAGAGAAATTGTTAAAGTTTGACCTGTTCAGCTTCACGAGCCTTGAACTGCTCCACCAGGAATCTGTCTAGTCTTTTTAATCTCTGCTCACTGGTATTGGCATCATCCTTCAGCCTCTGTCGGATTTCCTGTAAATACTTGGTATTGGACTGTAACATCAGCTTAGTCCCACCTTCAGAGACTTTACAGTCCTGTTTGCTGCCACCAAGGGTAAAATCTAATGGGAGGGCCTGACCACTAGAACAGAAAAGGTTGACATATGAAATTGTTATACAAAGGTGAATATATAATATAATACAAACATTTAAAAGGCAGAGCACCACATAAATACTATACTATTTTAGTGAATGGTTCCTTTTAACTCGCCAATCTTCCTGATTGCCTCAAACTGGGCAATTTCATTCTGAACTATCTGCATGAATGAAATGGACAGAACAAAGAAAACAGTAACACCAGAAAGATACCGTGTTAGTGGGGGAGAGTGGGGTAAGTTGAGCAAATTTTAACTGATGTGGTCCTAAAGATTAGTAAAAATAAGACAAATGTAAGTTCGTAAGTTGATCCAGATCAGTGGGAAAGTTGAACCGTTCCGGGGGAAACTTTCCATCCATCCATCCATCCATCCATCCATTATCTTCCGCTGGTCCGGGGATCGGGTCGCGGGGGCAGCAGCTTGAGCAAAGAGAGCCAGACGTCCCTGTCCCCGGCCACTTCCTCCAGCTCTTCTGAGGGGACCCCGAGGCGTTCCAAGGCCAGCCGAGAAACATAGTCTCTCCAACGTGTCCTGGGTCTCCCCCGGGGCCTCCTCCCAGTGGGACGGGCCCGGAACACCTCACCGGGGAGGCGTCCAGGAGGCAGTCTCACCAGATGCCCGAGCCACCTCATCTGACTCCTCTCGATGCGGAGGAGCAGCGGTTCTACTCCGAGTCCCTCCCGGATGGCCGAGCTTCTCACCCTATCTCTAAGGGAGAGCCCAGACACCCTGCGGAGGAAACTCATTTCGGCCGCTTGTATTTGCGATCTCGTTCTTTCGGTCACTACCCACAGCTCGTGACCATAGGTGAGGGTAGGAACATAGATTGACCGGTAAATCGAGAGCTTCGCCTTCTGGCTCAGCTCCTTCTTCACCACGACGGGCCGGTGCAGAGCCCGCATCACTGCAGACGCCGCACCGATCCGTCTGTCGATCTCTTGTTCCATTCGTCCCTTACTCGTGAACAAGACCCCGAGATACTTGAACTCCTCCACTTGGGGAAGGATCTCATTCCCGACCCGGAGAGAGCATTCCACCCTTTTCCGGCCGAAGACCATGGTCTCGGATTTGGAGGTGCTGATTCTCATCCCAGCCGCTTTACACTCGGCTGCAAACCGCTCCAGTGAGAGCTGAAGGTCACGGCCCGACGACGCCAACAGAACCAAATCGTCCGCAAAAAGCAGAGACCCGATTCTGAGGTCGCCAATCCGGAACCCCTCAACGCCCTGGCTGCGCCTAGAAATTCTGTCCATAAAATTTATGAACAGAATCGGTGACAAAGGGCAGCCCTGACGGAGTCCAACCCTCACAGGAAACATGTCCGACTTACTGCCGGCAATGCGGACCAAACTCTGACACCGGTCACACAGAGACCGAACAGCTCATATCAAGGAGTCCGGCACTCCATACTCCCGGAGCACCCCCCACAAGAGTCCCCGAAGGACACGGTCGAACGCCTTCTCCAAGTCCACAAAACACATGTAGACCGGTTGGGCGAACTCCCATGCACCCTCCAGGATCCTGCGGAGGGTACAGAGCTGGTCCACTGTTCCACGGCCAGGACGAAAACCACACTGCACCTCCTGAATCCGAGATTCGATTATCCGGCGGATCCTCCTCTCCAGTACCCCCGAATAGACCTTACCAGGGAGGCTGAGGAGTGTGATTCCCCTATAGTTGGAACACACCCTCTGGTCCCATTTTTTAAAGAGGAAACTTTACATATTGAATCTAAATCAAGCTCATGAGAAATTTTGAAAACAACTTGTTTCTTTCAAAAATGTCTTTCCTCAAAGATGACTTAACATGAAACCCAACTAAAAGATTACACCAAAGTTGTAATCTTCCCTAAAACACAAAGATTGTTGAATAAAGCTAAATAAATACCAAAGTAAAACGAACAAGTGTCACTGAAATTAATCAGCATTTTGGTCTAAAACTAAATCCAAAACAGCTGCCTAAATTAACTTTAGTATTATGTAGCTCATGCGATGCGAAATCTCACCTTTTTTCACTTGGAAAAAAATTACGGATGCTTCCTAAATTAATGGTCAGACTACAATCAAAGTGCATGGTTGCTAAGATACAAAGGATTGGCCAAATAACCCACTGGCTCATCTTACCCCACTCTCCCCTCAGCCATAAATTGAGTTACATCTATTTACTAATGAATAATCACTACATTATCTTTATTTTGGTCATACCTGTGCTTGGCGTTCGTTGTACTCCTGCTGCGGCTGCTTTTCTCTCTGTATCTTCAACTGGCACCATGAGATTCATCTGTGACCTGTGTGTCAGCAATGACTGATGTACATGCTTCTAAACCAAAGCTACTCTCTTGTACAGAAATCGCAGACTTCATAATGTGAATCATTAAATCACTGAAGCAAGTGTTAAATTCCACTACAGATGTACCCATTTCTGATGCCAACCCCTGTAAATTTCCTGTTCCACAGTCCACAATGACAAAGTAAGATTCATGTTGGATAACCAGGCTACATGAACCCTCAAGATTAAAGATGGGGTAGGGAATCTTTTTCTGGAACATTTTTTTTTACATATTGCTTGAAATACTCTTCACACCCCCATTGCAACCAATTAATTAAAAGTTTTGACACAAATATGAAAAGTTTTAGTGGCCTCTAGAACCTACAATCTAGGAAAAACAGTATCCAATCATTGTGAATGGACCGTTCTTAAATACAATCAATCATTGTGAACGGACCGTTCACAATGATTGGATACTGATGCCGTCTATCAAACTGCAATCTGCTCCTCCTTCCCCCTGTGCGCGTACCCTGCTCCGTGAACGAATTACGTGTCCAGAAGCTTGGCAGGAAGCTAAACTAGAGCCAGCTTGGCTACCACCTAGCATTATTAAACATATAGTTATCATATACTAAATACTAAATACGGCAACGATCCCTTTAAGGATGCACATTCCATTTCTCAACAAATACGTCTGTAACTTTTCACTAAATTCCTCCTCCAGATTCAAATTAATTTTACCATAAGTTGTACACCCAATTAATACTTTCCATTTTTTACCAAAAAATCTGCTGCTCCACCAACTTGCAAAACTCTGGCTTTGTGCCTCTCTGAGGTCTTTCTGTAGCAATATATTCTGCCAACTTCTGACCTTCCACATCAACTCCATCAACATCCGATGATTTCCAAGTACAAATTGGAGAAATTTGGTGTTTTCCACTTCTAGGATGGCAACATCAATGCAGAAAAGTTCATATGCTGCTTTCAAGAACACACCTCAAGAAATTCTGCACACATTACAATAAGAGATGGCGGAGCAAAAAGAAGATGCAATTCCGACATGTCGCCATCAAAGAATGTGTTGAGATCTTTCAAACCACAAATGATGACCCCATACATCTGAAGACGTGTAGTGGCGATTGTTTGTCAAATTAAACATCCTACAAGTTAAAACAAGCCACCGCTGAACTGGGGTTGGGTTTTGTACGCAGGTGTGGCGTGGGGAGGTGAAGGACAACGCCACCTGGGGGATTTCACCCCAGGAAATCTCTTACAACAAGCGGACAACACAAGTTCAGTACCCAAATATACAGGACAGAAACGTGGTTCCAAAATAAGATGTTTATTAATTTCAATCAAAATAATTACTAAATGAAGATCTGAAAAGAAAAGGAATTAATGGCACAAAATAACTCAACTTATGAAAATATAACATTTATTAAAAAAAATATTTTACAAGCACCAAAATTTATTCTTTAACAAAAGAATAAACATTTATGCTGAAATTAACAAAAGGGGTGAACAGAAGCCAGCTATAGGGAGGCAGCCTACCGAAGGGTGTGTTCCAGGAGTGCAACAACTTACTCACCACGCGTGCTCTCAGCAATCATAACAAAATGGTGCAGCACTGCAAACTGTGTCCCAGTGAACTTTAACACTACAAACTTGTGAAGGGGAACCACACTACCGTGCCTAGCCTCCGCTAAAGCCGACTAATGCCACTAAAAGAAAAGAGAAAAACACAATATTAAACAGTTAAAAACGCCAGTTGGTCCGAAATAATCTTAAAAGCATGCTAAAACCCAGGCAAAACAGCAGCCGACAACCTAGATAAAAAAGGTGCACAGGCTAAGCCACTGCAAGGTGTGCTTCCAACTATAAAGAAAAGGAAAATTCAAATTAGTACCACTTTCTTGTAACACACAGTTCATATATATCTTTCTTCCTACCTAGATGCAGACACCAGTAAGACTAGGCCAAAAGGGAGAGGAAACCAAGACCAGCAACAGCCAGAGGAGAAAGAGGCAGACAAAGAAAGTCAGGAGGCCACAGGTGCTTTAAATGCCCTCAGCCTAATCAGGGGAAGGGAGTGGCCTGAACACAGGAGTGTGTTCAGGAAATGACCTAGTGCACCCCATCACAATCCACCCCCATTTTTTCAATGGTTGGCCTCAAACATTACTTTATTGCCAAGGTCTAAAAATTGCTGCATCAGCTACAAATATGTGGGAGGCAGTAGCCCTTGTCACCCTGCTGCCCGCTGCCTGTGGGAGACGATGTATGTTTGTGTGTCTCCCAGCTGTGAGGCGGTTGGTCCTCCTTACTGCACCCCCATCGGCAACTAGTTGGTCCTCTGGTTGAAAAGGTGGGTGTGTAACCAGCGAGCGTCCCTCTGAAATTGTAGTGGAAGCAACCTGCTGTGGACTTGAGGGTAGGACGTCTGTCTGGGGACATAAATTCACAGGTGCACGAGTTACAGTGCTCTCAGGCCTTACTACACACAGGTCACCATCGAATGAATCTTCTTCAACAGCGGGTTCCACATCTCCTGGGGGACAGGTCACCGGGACTTCAGCTGCATATCCAGGATGGCCTTTCAACAGGGAGCGATGAACAGTCCTCACCTTACTGGGGTCATCTACTGGAGCAATGGTGTACACAGATCCACCATCTCTGGGGGCCCTCATGACCTTGTACACCACTGAGCTCCAGACATCTTGAATTTTGTGGCGGCCCCTCAGCCCCACATCTCTGAGGTACACCAGCTTCCCATCTGGTATGAGAACGTCTTTTACCTTCTGATCGTGGCGTGCCTTTCGTCGGTTGGCAGCAGCCTGCAGATTTTTAGAAGCCCCTTCAAATGCCACTTGGAGCCTGGCCTGATGCTCCAGGATCCAATCGTGAGTACTACCTGTGGCCAGGACGGGGTTCTTTCCTAACAGGAAATCAACAGGTAAAAGGGGATCTTGTCCAAACATCAGAAAGAAGGGGGACTCACCCGTTGATTGATGTACTGTGGTGTTGTATGAAAAGACAAGTTGAGGCAGGTAGGATGACCAATCCCTTTTTCTTGTTGTGGGCAAGGTGCGTAGGCGGTCATGCAGGGTGCGGTTAAATCGTTCGCATTGGCCGTTCCCAGCAGGGTGGTAAGGGGTGGTATGGGACTTTTCAATACCATAGAAGCTGCATAACTGTTGGACCAATATACTCTCGAAATTTCTTCCCTGGTCAGAGTGAATACGACTGGGGACTCCAAACCTAGAGAACCACTCATTTACCAGTACTTTAGCCACAGGGGAGGCCCGTTGATCAGTGGTGGAGATGGCCTGAGTGTATTTTGAGAAAACATCGGTCATCACAAGTACATTCTCCATCCCATTGCTGGATGGCTCTAATACAGTAAAGTCTACTGCTAGAATTTGGTTTGGTCGTGCAGCAAGGAGGTGTCCCATGTATGTACGGGTAGATGGCTGGGTGTCTTTGGCTACCTGGCATCTTTCGCACTCTTGGCACCAGCGCTTAACATCTTGGTGCATACCAGGCCAGTAACATCTCTGCCACACTAGGCTCACAGTTCGTTCCACACCCTGGTGGCCATGCTCATGATGCAGCTGGTGCAAAACCTGGCTCTTCATGGATGAAGGCAAGAGCAGTTGGAGAATCTCGTCACCATTAGGGGAGAAGACCTTACGATGGAGCACACCATCTTTCTCTACAATCCGATCCCACTGTCTGACCAGTGTAAGAGCTTCCTTGGACATTTGGCGACGTTCGCCTGCATCGGGTCCCCTCTTTCTGATCCAAAACCCCAGGAAGTGGTGTATGGTGGGGTCTGCTTCCTGTAGGGCACGTAAATTAGCAGGAGAGTGACATGGGAAGGCAGAAATAGCATTTTGCTTTACCTCAGGCACTACTCTACATGCTTGCTGCATGGACTCAGGAAGCGGGGTACCACGAGTCAGATGGTCTGTGGTGGACGTACTGGGGACATACTGCCGTGAGAGGGCATCCGCATTGCCATTTCGCTTTCCAGGCCTGTACTTGATGACATAATCAAAATTAGCAAGTTCTGAGGCCCAGCGCTGCTCCACAGCACCCAACTTTGCTGTTGCAAGGTGACTGAGAGGGTTATTATCTGTGTACACTACGCATTTCTGTCCTAACAGGTATTCCCGAAATTTTTCAGTCATGGCCCATTTAAGGGCCAAAAACTCTAGCTTCATGGAACTATAGTTGTTCATATTGCGTTCCGCAGGCTTAAGGCCACGACTAGCATAGGCTATAGGTTTCACTTTACCTTCCTGCTCCTGAGAAAGGACCGCTCCAAGCCCACTGTGGCTGGCATCCACTTCGAGGACGAAGGGCAGGGAGAAATTGGCATACGCCAGCACTGGTGCTTCCACAAGCTTACGTTTAAGGCCTTCAAAGCACTGTTCACATTCCTCAGTCCACGCTGCACTGAGCCTCTGTGCCACCTGCCTCCGGGTCTTGGTGTTCCTCAATTCAGCAGCCAGTCTGTGCAGGGGGGCTGCCAGCTTAGCAAAACCATTGACGAATCGTCGATAATAGCTAGCAAAGCCGAGAAAAGACTGCAATTCTGTTACATTGGTGGGACGTTGCCACTTTGCAACAACATCGATCTTACGAGGGTCAGTAACCACCCCTTCTTTGGAAATGACATGTCCCAAGTAACCAACCTCCTCTTTGAAAAAGCAGCATTTCTCCAACTTGGCCTTGAGGTTCTCCTGCTTTAGTCTCTCCAGTACAGTGTCCAGGCGTTCCATATGTTGGGCTACAGATGAAGAAAAGACGATCACGTCATCCAAATATAACAACAAAGACTGGCAATGTTGGGCCCCAAATATCCTCTCCATGAGTCTTTGGAAAGTGCTTGGAGCATTACAAAGCCCAAAGGGCATTCTGTTCCATTCAAAGAGACCAAATGGGGTACAGAAAGCAGTTTTCATTTTATCCTTTTCTGTGACTGGCACTTGGTTGTAGCCACTGGTTAAATCCAGAGTAGAGAACCAGCGAGCCCCTGAGAGTGCATCAAGGGACTCTTCGATGCGTGGCAAGGGGAAGGCATCTCTTCTGGTTTTGCTGTTTAGTAGCCTATAGTCCACGCACAGCCGAAGGGTGCCATCTTTTTTCTTGACCAAAACTATAGGTGATGCAAAAGGGCTACTGCTCTCCCTGATAACCTTAGCCTCAAGAAGCTGATGGATGTGGGTTTTAACCATCTCGTACTCAGAAGGGGGGATACGTCTATATCTCTGTCTTACTGGTGTCTCGTCAAGCAGAGGTATATCATGTGAAATCAAATCTGTACACCCCAAATCTCCCTCATGAGCTGAGAATACATCACTATGCTTCTGTAATAAGGATCTAACCTGACTCTGATCTGTCTCCGACAGGGCGCCCAGATCGACAGCATTGATCTTCTCTTGAATGGAGTTGGTAACCATTTGGGACGACATTGTGGCTGAGACCTGTCCCTTGCCTTCTGTGACCCCTGTGGGCAGGCTTACTACATGGGCATGGCTCACGGTACCTATCACTGTGTGTGGGTAAAGCACAGCATCATTAACCCCAACGTTAACGATAGGAATGTAAACGGTACCTCTGCTTAGTTGGACCAAAGCTGGGGACGCCAGTAAGCCAGCGGGCAATCCGGTACTCAAAGGTTCAAACAGGACATCACTAGAGTAATGTTGGGAGCAGGTGGCTGCCACCAGCTTCGTGGTACCACCAGGAACTCTAAAAACCCTCCCACCCTTAACCTTTACTCGACTCGATCGGTCAGGTGGTGCATCGGCTTGGGCCTGGTGACACTGCTGCAGGGCTGTTTGGAATTGGCTAGGGGCCTGTGACACAGAGGGCAAATCAAAAAGAGCAGAACCGTGAAGTGCAAACAACTCTGTATAGCATGACTTGATTATATTCATGCCAAGAACACCTGGGGTGGAGGAGGGCCGACCAACGGGGTCCTTAACCACCAGTACGCCACGCTTTGTAATTACCTTATCACAAAGTTCAACATCAAGCTCAAGGTAGCCAACATAAGGTATGTCCAACCCATTAGCAGCTTTAAGTTGTAACCACTGACATGAGTGCAACTTCTCATCTCCCCAGGGCTCAAAGTTTTGGATGAAGAAACTCTCTGTTATGGTGGATACCATGGATCCTGTGTCAACCAAACATGGAACTGCAACCCCCCCCATTGATATGGTTAGGTGGGGGCAAGCTGCCATCAATTCAACAACATCTGGGTTCTCTGTATCCTGCTCTGAGCCAACTGGGCCCCCACCTGAACTTTGGCTCAGCAGTTCAGGGGGTGAAAGTTTCCCGACTGCTGATTGTGGGAGTATGGTCTGTCACTAGGAGTTGTGCCTGTATGAGAAGGTGGCTGAGCTACGACCTGAACTCTATCACCATCACACTCCCTTGCAAAGTGTCCAGGCTTCTGGCACCTTCTACAAATAATAGACTGTTTAGCAGGGCGAAAAGGTGGCTTCGGAGCGTGTTTGAGTGCAAGGAAACTACTACTGAGCTGATTCAGCTGTTCCTGTTGCTGTTTTAACATCTGCTTTAACTCTGCCAATTCAGACCTCGTGTCTAAATTACTTGACCCTGAATGTGGACCTCCTGCCACTGCAAACTGAAAGCCTGCCGCAGATGAAACAGAGTGGCTCCTACCCTTGACACCTCCTGGCATCCCCTCCCGCTCCCACCTGATGGCCTCGCTACGAACCTCGAGTAGAGTGACTTCGGGATGGCGTCGGACAAACTGCTTTAATTCCCTACGTAGGGCACAATCACACACATGTTCAACAAATTGGTCACGCATTAACATATGGGAATTGGGAAAGCCATGGGGAGCATTTGTCACAACTTTGTCCATCAGACACATCAGAGCATGGGAAAACTCCTGTAAAGTCTCATCGTCCTGCTGCTTTCTGGAGAAGAAATCCTCCTGCAATGAGATATAGGATTTAGAACACCCATACAACTCCTGAAGGATAACAAGAATTTTCTCTGGATCGCTCCTTTCTTCCCTAGGGCGATATCTTATCTCCTCTCTCGCCTCACTTTCCAGATGATCATAAATAAACAGTGCTTGATCAGCCCTAGACAGGTGGCGGGCACGCATACATGCTTGAATTTCCTCTGCCCACTCATTGATGCTTAAACCAGTCCTTCCTCTAAACATCGGACACTTTCTGTCTCGAGGAACATAAAACAGTCGTTCCACTACTGGGGCACTAGAGGATGGGGGAGGAGCAGCAGAGTCATTTGATGCAGCACTGGTTCCTGGGGCTTCATCCTGCTCTCGCAGCAACCGGTTCTCCGCCTGCAGTTGGGCCACCAAGTCTTTCAGCTGATTTAGCTCCTCCATGATGAAGGAAACAAGAGAGGTTAGCCAAGGCCTTTTGCTTGAAGTTCTAGATGGTTACAGAAGCAGCTGCTGTTTTGCCTGTCACACACTACTACAATATACTATGCAAATACTACACATTCATCTATAAACGCTACACCAAATGAACCAACTGGTGAACGAAAAAAACACAACTAGGAACCCACGTCTCTGTTTTTACAGGGGTCCTGCCGACAACGCCAGAATGTGGCGTGGGGAGGTGAAGGACAACGCCACCTGGGGGATTTCACCCCAGGAAATCTCTTACAACAAGCGGACAACACAAGTTCAGTACCCAAATATACAGGACAGAAACGTGGTTCCAAAATAAGATGTTTATTAATTTCAATCAAAATAATTACTAAATGAAGATCTGAAAAGAAAAGGAATTAATGGCACAAAATAACTCAACTTATGAAAATATAACATTTATTAAAAAAAATATTTTACAAGCACCAAAATTTATTCTTTAACAAAAGAATAAACATTTATGCTGAAATTAACAAAAGGGGTGAACAGAAGCCAGCTATAGGGAGGCAGCCTACCGAAGGGTGTGTTCCAGGAGTGCAACAACTTACTCACCACGCGTGCTCTCAGCAATCATAACAAAATGGTGCAGCACTGCAAACTGTGTCCCAGTGAACTCTAACACTACAAACTTGTGAAGGGGAACCACACTACCGTGCCTAGCCTCCGCTAAAGCCGACTAATGCCACTAAAAGAAAAGAGAAAAACACAATATTAAACAGTTAAAAACGCCAGTTGGTCCGAAATAATCTTAAAAGCAAGCTAAAACCCAGGCAAAACAGCAGCCGACAACCTAGATAAAAAAGGTGCACAGGCTAAGCCACTGCAAGGTGTGCTTCCAACTATAAAGAAAAGGAAAATTCAAATTAGTACCACTTTCTTGTAACACACAGTTCATATATATCTTTCTTCCTACCTAGATGCAGACACCAGTAAGACTAGGCCAAAAGGGAGAGGAAACCAAGACCAGCAACAGCCAGAGGAGAAAGAGGCAGACAAAGAAAGTCAGGAGGCCACAGGTGCTTTAAATGCCCTCAGCCTAATCAGGGGAAGGGAGTGGCCTGAACACAGGAGTGTGTTCAGGAAATGACCTAGTGCACCCCATCACACAGGCAAAAAAGAAGTCTAATGTCCAATACCTGAAGATGGCGTTTTGACGATTTATTTTCCAGCTGGCAAGCAAATAATACAGGTACCTTTGTCTTCTGCTGCTTCTCCTGCTCTGGTAAAAAAAACAAAAAACATAGGCCCCACCCCAATCCATCCTGGTCCTATACCAGTCCCTAATATTTATATGGAATGGACCCACAGTTCTTCTGCCTAATTTAAAACAAAGAAACAAAAAACAAAAAAATATTAACCTACAAATAAATTCTGTAAGTAATCCCCCAAAATATAAAGTAACCCAAGAATATAAAACAAAATTCAAAGTAAAGAAAGATAAGGAATAAATAGCTCCAACAGACGGGTTTCTTGGAAGAATGGGACAAATAATAGGCTACCTGAAAGGCTCCATCTCTTGTTATCTGATGTCAGAACATCCTTCAAGTTTTATGATAAGGAATAGTAATATTGAAAGAAGTGGTTGTGGTTTAATCTAAACATTATCGAATATACGTCAAAACATGAAATTTCTTATAATTCACATTTAATGCTTAATATTATATGACTGAATTTGCCTTTTTCGCCTTTTTGGTGAGTTTGTGCAAATACCTGTGTTGCTATAGAAACAAAAACAACGTTTTAACTTTTTCAGAGGCTCATCATTGGGATTAAAATAAGTGATTTGTCATAATGGGCATACATCATCTATGTTCTCTTATTGGACGCACAACAACATTCACATTACACATAATTATTTTACTATTCATTTACTGTACAACATAATACATTTTCAACTGTAAGCCAAGCTTATATACAGTCAAAATTGCAAGTTGAATAAACCAGTCATCAAAACATGAAGAAAAGTCTTCCCTGGCAAGTGACTTGTTATTTGGTCTTAAGTTGACAGCCACATGCAGACTAATTAAAATACATTTTAAAACGTGTATAATAATACAGGAAAAGGATTAAGTCCAGTTTGCTTTCAGATCAATTTGTTTATTCGAATCAAAACAGTTCGAAATGTATATTGGTTTGAAAACGTGTGGTTGTGATCCAGCGCAGTGTTGATCGTGTGGACCCTGGTAAGAAATCTGTCCAAAATAATCTGATTAATTGACTAAAAATGTCGTTTAAAGGCAGCCTGTTAAAACAAACGACTGTTAATGGGGTATTGTGAGAAATGTGTTAATATTATCTCGTTAATGTCGCCTTGTTTGCATCGCAGACATGGAGAATAACAGAGAGACTCCCATCTCCGGCACCTCGGAGTGCGCAGCCATTGGTGGCCGGTGCTGGGCCAGAGTAATGCGGAACAAGCTTCAGGTTTTCAGCCTGTTAGCTGTCATCCTGGGTAAGTGATAACTAGTATACCTATTTGTGGTTATATCATATCATAGGTCTATGATGCCAGCTTATAATAACGACACCAACAGTTCCTTCACTTTTAATAAAAACTTTCACTTTCAGTACTAGCTGTTGCCTGGCAACCTGATTCGGAAAATTCAATTCAATTCAAATCAAAAATACTTTATTTATCCCAGAGGGAAATTAAATGTTGATGTAACTCAATCAAATCAAGGAGTTATTATAGATGCTGATGGCTGTGGGCAGGAAAGATTTCCTGTAGCGGTCCGTTTTGCATCCAAACTGAAGAAGCCTTTGACTGAAGAGACTCTGTTTTAACAGTCTCAACTTTCGCGACCCGTTCTTTTTTTTGTGCCCTGAAAGTTTCCTTATTTGAAGGGTCATTAGGTTATTAGAAACTATGCCTCAATCATTCGCTCAAACACTAATGTCCTAACGGTGGCACAAAGAGTTGAACCAGAGCCTTGTGGCTGGAAATGTAAATATAAAAGTCACTACCAACTAGATTTATTTATTTATTTATTTGTTTATTTAGTCATTCATTATTATTATTAGTTAGTAGTAGTATTTTTACTAGAATTGGGTTTATTATTGTTGTTGTTGATATACAATCATTGTAAATATTCATGATTTTTTTTGAGCTACTTGACTACTTTGAATTTCTCCCATTGGGGGATGAATAAAGTATTTTTCTATTTCTGTTTAACTGAGCCAAATAGTAAGAGCTTCCCATTGGTGCCATAGTGATTGATATGTTTCATCTGTCAACTTTTTAATCCTAACCGATGCAGTGAGAAGCTTCCCATGCCTTGAACAACCTTGTTGTGACACATTCTGTGGGAGGGCTGCGACTGTACATCACATAACATTTGGAGAAATCAGATGAAGAAAATCACCTGTAGATCTCATGTTACTGTTTAAAAGTGAAAGTAAGATCCTTTCCTCAGGCACAATGCCAAGAGGTATTGGGTCTGAACTATGTAGCCTGAGAAAAAGGCTTAACTCTGTTTGGGAGAATGAAGACAAAGACTCTGGAGCACTAGATAAAAAGGATAAAAGGCCTGATGAGAATCATTTTCAGATTTTAGACCTTGGGATGTGCTGGAGAAGACTTTCCACCGAAGTCCGACTCTCCCATCATCACTACCATGTTCTTGGTACAAAATGAATGCATTTCTGGACAGAAATAATGTTGTGATGTTATATAGGCTTATTGATTTGTGCCTTAATCAAAGCTAAAGAGGGCCAATCGAAATATATCATGTCAGCTTTCTTTTTCTGACCGAGCAGGGTATTTTCCATTTATTTGAGTATAATTATTGCTGTCGCCTGTGTTTGACAAGTGTGGCAGTGGGTTTTATAGGTGGTTTTGCCTGTGAAATGAATTTGTTTTTGTACATAACATGCCCCTTTCTCGATTTTAACCCAGTTATTGTTGTTTTCTGTCACAGGTATAGCCCTCGGCCTAGTTCTCAAGATCTCTGTGGATTTGTCTGATATCGAGCAAATCTACATCGCCTTTCCAGGAGAGCTACTCATGCAGATGCTTCAGATGATTAGCATTCCTTTGATCGTGACAAGTGTGATATCAGGTAAGCTGTATGTGTATTTATCAGTACTTTTCTGTATCATGAAGTACTACGTGTTATAACCTGCTCCACAATACTTGATGCTGATAATGCGGACCACATTTAGGACCTGACACTCAGGTGAACGTTAGCAGACTTTAGCTCATGTTGTGGTTTTATTTTATCAGGTGTCAGCAGTCTCAGTGTTAAAGCCTCCAGGAAAATTGCAGCACGTACAATTCTGTACATCGCCTCATCTAACCTTATGGCTGTGGTTTTAGGTGAGACAGTTATCTTTGTTTTATCTTAAAACTTGTCACTGACCAGCAGTAAATCTCAACACAATATTAAAACAGCTGCAGCATGAATTCAGTTGTTGCTTCTTACATTTGGCCTCGCATTGTGTGTTGTAGGACTGGGATTGGCGCTGATAATCAAGCCAGGATCTGCTAATAGCGAAAATGCTGATGAACCAGGACAGGAGTCCTTTTTCACTGCGGATTCCTTGATGGATCTTGTGAGGTGAGAAGAAAATGTTCGTTTTGGGGCAGATTAAAATCATTTCTGATCATTTTGAGTCCGGACCGTCTTTGCTTTTGTTAAGTGGTAATAAGATACTTTGTTTGTTAGACCACAAGGTCATCGTCCGGCATGTTTTGTGACTTGTGTCAACATTAACAAGCTGAGTTTTAGTATGACTTTCCTTTACTGCACATAGGAACATGGCTCCTAAAAGCCTTTTTGTGGCTTGCTACCAACAGGTATGTTTTTGATTCAGGTCTAATGGTCATTTTCAGACTTTCCATACTATGTTTGTGAAGTAAACACTTGTTTCTCTCATAGTACAAGACTGAGAGAGTGTATTTTCCAAGAAAGGAGGATGACCAATTTACTAATCTGTCATCAGTAAATCTCACATCGGTAAATACATTTGTTACTATTTCTGTGTAAAGTTTATAATCTGGGTACATAGTGTTTCTTTCAGTCGCTCATTGTTTGTGGTCTTGTTACAGGACGATCTAGATGTGCGACTGGTGGGCTCTTATATTCCAGGGACCAACATGCTGGGGTTGATCGTTTGGGCGTTTATTATGGGCATCTTGTTTGTAATGATAGGTGAAAAAGCCAAATCCACTGTGAAGCTGTGTGTCGCCATCAACGAGGCCACAAAAGTGGTGGTGACCTGGATCCTTGGGTAAAATGACACTTTCTGTCCACATTTGAAGATCTCGAGTGTTAAAATAGTGTTTTCAACCGTTTTGTGAAATGTTTGTGATAATACTGAAATGTGAAAAAAAAACTCATTCCTATAATCCGATCTGACTTCTTACATTTGGAGCAGGCAGCAGATAGTTTGAATTCCTGTTTTGGTTTCCGTTTCAGCTACCTGCCAGTTGGAGTCCTGTTCATGATTGTAAGCCATGTAATTGAGGTTCACGACTGGGAATCCATCTTAATGCTTGGCAAGTTTTCTGCCGTGGTCCTTCTTGGGTATGTTCGCATTTACTATTTTAGCACTGTTGCCAAAATGACCGCTGGTCCTCCTGTAGCAGCATTCATCAACATCAGCAGTAGTTTCAACCTGTTCAGAGGAACTTAATGTGCGATTCTCACGAATTAGAGGCCACAAATCTGACAGAAAAAATATGTCGGCGTTAGTCACTGACTGATTCTTTGATTTTACATCTCTAAAAATGAGAAAAATCAGAACATTCTTTTTCTGACTTTCAATTTCTAGATAAACGAATGAACACAGCCTGACTGATAATGTCAGGTTTTTCACTGCTGTTGTGGGAGCAACAACACATGAAACAGACCTTCAGTATGTCTAACCAGATGATATTAGTGTTTTCACAAAGCACTGCTTGCCTGAAAAACAGAATTCACTTAGTGTATTGCACTATTTTATGAATAATTATGATTACAATGAATTGAATTCCAATTGGCTTGAATTTGACTTGATTATTTAAGTGCCTTGAGATGACATTTGTTGTATTTGGCGCTATATAAATAAAAATGAATTGAATTCAACTTAGTGCACTTTGGTCATCCTTCAGAAATACTACGTAATCTTGAAAAGCCTTTTAGAGCAATAAAAAGTGTGTTCTGTGAGACCGGTGCCTTTAAAGCAAGACCGTGTAGACACATGGGCCTAAATGATTCCTCTTTTAAAAAGTTTAAAAAGTTAATGTAGTCATTAAAACCCTGAACTTGTTTTCTTCATTGCTGTACTAACACCCTGCCACGGGCTACTTTTAATGCATCGTTACGGAGGCTTCTTTAAAAACATGCTTCTTCCGTTCAGGGATAAAGCAGAACACTTCAAAGGGGAGATCTTGAAGTCTTGTGGTCTTTCTTTAAGCCACCCAGTGAGGAACTCCGTCTACATATCCAGTGTTGATTGTTTGTTGATTGTTCTTTTCAGAGAAACATGTCATGCACTTATCGTTCTACCACTGATATACTCCCTGTGTGTGAGACGAAACCCCTATTCTGTCATCGGGGGGGTTTCTCCTGCGTTACTGACTGCATTGCTCATCTCGTCGAGGTAAGATGGCATCGCGGAGTCGCTCGCGCGTGTTCATGAGCACGGCTTATTGTCAGAGAAAAACTGCATTCACCTTTTTCTTGTCTGTCAAAGCTCTGCCACGCTGCCACAAACATTACAGTGTTGTGAGAACAGACTGAAGGTCGACAGGAGAATCACCCGTTTCATGCTGCCCATCGCGACCAACATCAGCATGAATGGAACTGCCCTTTATGAAGTGGTCGCAGCTGTTTTCATTGCACAACTAAACTACGTCAAACTTTCGGTCAGCCAGATGATTACACTCTGGTGAGTCGCTTCCTCTTCTTTAGCAAATCAAAGTGTTTCTGTGATGTAGTCATGTGATGGGGCTATTAAGTAGAAATGGAATATACAGTTTCATAATAAGGTCCTGAAATGACAGTTGACAGAGTGTGTGTGTGTGATTTGCAGCTTGACGGCAGCCATCTCCAGCATAGGAGCAGCAGGGATCCCGGCAACTGGAGCTGTGACCACTCTCTTTGTGTTGAGTGCGGTCGGTCTGCCAGCAAAGGATGCGTCTCTTCTGGTGGTCGTGGAGTGGATCCTGTAAGTTTAACCCTTTATTCATGGCCTGATATGGCAAAAAAAAAAAAAAAAAAACTCTTACAAATAAGTTGCTGCATGCTATTGATGGGCAAACATAAATGTAAATACAGTATATCAGACCGAAACAGAGTTTGTACAATTTTAATGAGCTTTAAAGTGAATATCTGGTCTGAGCTCCTTTATTCTCCAACTGAGCCTGAACCCTCTCAGACAAGCTTTCTGTCACTTCTTTAAGGAGTCTTCAGGAATAGTTCTCCAGGCTTCTTGAAGGACATCCCAAAGCTCTTCTCTCTGGGGAGGATTCATCCCTCCATCAGACCTGCTGCCACTGATTTTCAGTCCACTTCTTGTGTCATTTGGCACAGCTCAGCCTTTTCTCCCGGTTTCCCTTCATTAAGAACGGCTTCCTGACAGCCACCCTTCCATGGACACCATTTCACAATTCTGGTGCCAAAATACTTTTCTCGGTCCAACTGTGTTATCTTTGGTATTTTTGATAGATACAACTAAATAAATGGGATGGAGTGACCGGCTGCTAGTAACAAAGTGCCTAAAGATACAATTCAAAATTGGTTCTTTGCTAAATTGTCTGTGTGTGGACACAACACTGGTTCATGCCTTTAGTTCGGGGCCTTTTGTATGCTTGAACGATGGCCCAGAAGACCGTATTTCCATGACTATTTGATGTAAAAAAAAAGAACGAGTCCTATTTTAGCAAGGCAGCCGTCATGTTGTGGATGTTTTAATTTAGCAGTGCATAAAACAGGTGCTGAAGAGTTGGGCGAGACAAAGTCCCAGTTCATGGTATTACACACGTTGTTTGTTTTGTGTTCCTCAGAGACCGCAGCAACACTGTGATTAATGTCCTGGGAGACTGCTTTGGAGCCTCACTCATCCACCATCTGTCAGGAGAGGAACTGGACGATCAGGGAGTGGAGACGGCGAGGTAAAGCCTCAGATCCCATCTGAGGAAAGTTGTTTAAGACCCTCCATCCATCCGTTATCTATACCGCTGAATCCGTCGATCGGGTCGCGGGTGGGGTGGAGCCTATCCCAGCAGTCAATGGGCGAGAGGCGGGGTACACCCTGGACAGGCTGCCAGTCCATCGCAGGGCCACATAGAGACATACGAGACAAACAACCATGCATGCTCACACTCACTCCTAAGGACAATTTAGAGATGCCAATCAACCTAACATGCATGATTTTTTGGACAGTGGGAAGAAGCCAGAGTACCCGGAGAGGACCCACGCATACACGGGGAGAACATGCAAACTCCACACAGAAAGCTGGGTGTTGAACCTGGAACCTTCATGCTTTGAGGCGACGGTGCTAACCACCACACCACCGTGCAGCCCCTTGTTTAAGACCCTCTGGAAGGTTTTTCAGAATTAATTTTGTGTGACTTGATAGTTTTGTTTTCACACGTGCATGTTTCAGGCTTCCAGGGTCTCGTTCATCCTCGGTTACTTTGATTGAGGTGACGCCTTACAATACTGAACAATGTTTGTGGTGTAAGTCGCAAACAGTCAAACTTTTGCATGCGATAGCAGATGCACCGTCTAATCAAATCGCTGGAGTTGCGTCTGATGATTGTGGCCACGGCTCCAACCATCAGGCGCATCGTGTACGTGGGAATCCAGCCTGATAGCGTTCACATTTAGCCTGATATGCGTGTTATGCTGCAGACTGGTTGGAGCCACAGTGCCCCCAATGTCCCCTCAACAAGACACAATTAACCGAGCCAGACGACCCAGTTGAGAACACAGTTGCTTTGTGTGACATAAATTGTTTGTATCGAACCATTAATGACGACCTTGTGCTTTTTTTCTGACAAGGATCCGGGAAAGTGACGCGGCTTGTTGCCTCGATCAAATCAATATCCACACCATCAGCCTGGACTCTGAGAATGACTGCTTCTACACTCCTCCAGAAAGCGCGTCACTACCGATGCACAGTGGCAGGTCAAAAGCTGTCACGTTTGGAATCTGCTCAGTTAAACAGTAACTCGTTTAATAAATGAGCCACTTGAAAGCAGCATTGCTTGTGTGTGTGTGTGTGTGTGTGTGTGCGTGTGTGTTTTTCATCTTGTTTTTTAATCTTCCAATGGTTTGATTTCTTGCCGTGTAAAGAATGTAATAGATCAGTTTTAGGGACCTGAGTAGCTTCCCTGGGAAAGTTTTCTCCAGAGTGTTGGAGAGGACCCTCCGGCTGACTGTCGAACCTTGGATTCAGGTGATTGATCCTGTTTGTGATTTGCATGACCAGGATCCTGAAGCGCAGTTGTGGAGAGGAGGCCATCTGGTTTGGGAACCTCACCTGTAACCTGTGGTGTGTGTCTGTCATTTATTTATATTTGTAAAGACATTATGAGTAAAATCTCCAGTAACGCTGTAATAGATCAGTTTATTCAACTGAATCCACAACGAATACATTTTATCAGCCCTGTTGACACAATTGAAATGTGCTGTGTATATATTATTTGAATGAATGATTTAGATGTGGTTGTGTTGAGGGAAATGTTCCTGCTCAATCTGAAGTCATGCAGCAGGTGTAAATACGTGTATTTTAAGATGTGTTACAGGTGTTTCAACTCTTTCTCCCTCATCTCATGCCAGCTCTTGTCTGTCTTCAGTAACTCAGGAACATACCCCCAAAATAAAAGAGACACAAGAGACTCTGGTACTTTGTGTCTCTGTACAAACACCACCTGAGTTCCACCTTTGGTTTCATTGTCATAACTACGTTGGCCACTAGATGGAACTGTTGCTTGAAAATGAACCACATTGATTGTCCGCAGCCATAAGAGGTAATTGGAGAACTTGCTAAGTATGGCTTGTATAAAGCTGCTTGAACAAGTGTTTTCATTATTTTGCTAATATGACACTCT
The DNA here is from genome assembly GCF_027942865.1 of Odontesthes bonariensis. Lineage (NCBI taxonomy): Eukaryota > Metazoa > Chordata > Actinopteri > Atheriniformes > Atherinopsidae > Odontesthes > Odontesthes bonariensis. The sequence continues at coordinate 16,571,210 of NC_134511.1, read as the reverse complement.
GAGAGACATATGCTGTCACTTTTTTTCCGGACAATTTCAGTCGTTTGATTTTCTCCGAGCAGGATGTGGCAGGTGATCATGACGTTTCACTGGAGTTCATCATCTCAGCCAGCCATCACACATGGGCCAGAGTACCTCCTGCTCTGTCTCCTCACTAACAGAAAGAGGGCAGCACTGCACCGTCTGCTCTGCAGACTCCTGCTGTTTGAGGGGAATGACCACACTGACCTGTGCTGAGGAAGCTGTACAAGAAAGTGGGAAACTGTCATGTGGCCCAGTCACAACTCGCTCCAAAGAGTTCTCCATTGAGCAACGGACATGCTGTAAGAGTATGTTTTACCCATGACTGATTTCATTCAGTAAAAGCCGCTGCCTCTTGGATAACGTAACTTTCATAGGCGCCTTCCACTTATTCAACATGCTCAAATATGCGTCATATTTCAGACACCCCATTTGTGCATGTTAAGCTAACTGCTTGTTAATACGATAAGTGTTTTATTACTTTGCATGTCTTCCAAAAGAGAAAATAATCAGGATTTTGAGGATGTTACCGTTACACACCAGCTGAGACGCAGGGTAGCAAAACATTATGGGCGTGCAAAGGAAACTTAGAAAATCGGCTCGGCGCATGCGCAAAACCACAAAGTAGCAATTATCTCGACAAGTAGGAGAAATTGACAGAACACCGGCTAATAAAGCATTTTGCCTCACAAAACAATATGCGTTCAAAAGAGTAATTCATTTGCATCACAAAGTCGTATCGCTTGGCGCTATTTTCTCTCTACCTTCGTATCACTACGGGCTGTGTAAACTGTGCAGACCGAAGTGCAGACCGAGCATAGTCCCCTGCTTCCGAGCAGTAAACACCGTAACAGGTGCGGCTATCGCTAGGTGGCTGAACGCACTGATATGAAGGCAGGCAAAACACAGCGCCAAGCAATGTGAGGTCTGTCTTTTTCTGGAGGGAGTCCAGAAAAAGTCAAGGTTCATAAATGATATTGCTAATATGGGATGTCATACAGCTTCATGTCAAAAGAGGCGAACTATCCCTTTAAGTTGTTTTTTTTTCTTTTTCAAAATTTACCAGAGATGGAGCATTTATAGAATTCTGTCTCTCTGTGATCAAAGGCCAAAGCTGGGAAAGGCTCCGGTCTCTGTCTGGACACATTGGTATACACAATATTATTTTTTTGATACCTTAAGGATTTTGTCAGGGATGTGAATAAGACAGGCTCCACATGTCACTTTTCATGGCAATTCTAGTCACTGGAACTCAGAATAGAACCCCTGATTGTAATTTAAATGTCCAAATTTCCATGAAAAAAAGTTATTTCCTTAAAGCATCTGTTTGCGTGCAGCACAGACAGGTGAAAACAGCACAGATGTGTTGGACAACATTACACTGAGGAACTAAAGATGTCTGCAGACTTCATGGCGCTGGAAGGGAAAAGGGGAGGACACAGAAGGCTGTAACCCTGAAGTAAAACTGGAAGACACCAAGTCCATGGATTTTATGACAACAAAGTTAGGCAGTGAGGTGTAGCTTTTTAGGTTTCATATTGAAATTCTGCGCTACTTTTACTGCAAGAATCACAATTATGGCTTATTTACTAAGCATCTGGATTACTCAAGGAGAGCAAGAATACATTTATCAAAAGTTCTCATACTGGCACTCAGTGTTGTAGCGCAAAACTGAAATACAAAATGGAAGTGTCCTTGAGAAATTCTTTAGTCCCACTATTTTGCTTGTTTGTGTTCTTGTTCAACACAACGGCCAACAAAGGACTACAGGTCCAAGAATCCCCGGGTGAAAAAAAAAGAAGCACTCTCTCTGGCACCATGGTTCTGCTAGAGGGGCTGGCTTCAAAGGAGTGCCACCCCCACTGGTCAGACTGCGTTCCATCCACAGGGCCAGCCTTCAGTACCATATCGAACTGGTTTCCAAACAGAGGAATTCCCAGCACTGGAACAGCATTGTACACATTACACAACTTTTTTTGTGGCCCGTCATAAACAAGAAAAAAAGAGAAACGATTATCACTAAGTAAAGGTAGTAAGAGAGTTTGGGTCTTACAAAGAATGAATTCTCCATTGCAGTATGGGTTCAGTGCCTAAAACAAATCTTCAGTATTTTTGGCCTTCTGCCAGGCAGTCAATTCAATGCCCTGAGCAATGACCTATCTCATACTAAAATGGAATCTGATAAGATTGAACAATTTTGCAGAAAAGTGAAATAGAAGCAGACTGTTCCCACTGAGCAGGTCATTAACTGGCTGCCAGTTCAATAGCGTGAGATTACGATGTCTGTCAAGGTGAAAAGGCTACTGCTAAAACTTTTCTTTGTGTGCTTATGAAATTTTGCACGTGACACAAAGTCAAAATGATATTTTTCCTGCCTGTATGAACTGTATTGTGCTTTAACCTCCAGAACACCCACAGGGGAATTCTGCCCTTTTTTCCACTTGCAGAGGATCCACAGACACTGAAGTAATCACTGCAAGGGTCACAACAATAAAACCTGACTCTGCAAAACTGCATATCCACAGGTCAAAGTCCTGCAGGATCGCAAGTTTTGGGTTATGTGAATCAGTAAGGATGGCCTGAAGGATGAGAGACAGATTAATGTGCTGCTGGGAGGAAAAAGAGCCCAGCGTGAACTGAAGGAGAGGGAAAGAAAGGTTGTTAATCTGGAAACTGTTGAGTCACAGATATGTATTTTTTACCTACGTGCATCAATAGAAGAGACCTGTTCCAGAGGCTTTGCAGGTTTATTAAACAGATCTCCCACCAGCACAGTGTAAGGCATAAGATGTTGGGGTAACTCCGCCGATAAAGGCCCAGAGTTCAGCTCAATGGTGTAACTCAGTCAGACCACCAGGGGGCAGGCCTGAGTTAAGCTGGTCGTCTGCCACTTTCTTAAGTATAGAACATTAACAGTTTTTGCCTTTGATGTAAAACCTAAAGAGACTCAACAACCTGATAAAGAAGGCTGGTTCCGTTCTGGGGACGACTGTGGAACCTCTGGAGACAATAATGCAAAGAAGGATTTTGCATAAAATCAAGAGAATTATGGACAACCCTGAACATCCTCTCCATGAGACTGTTATCGAAAACAGAGTCTCTTCAGTCAAAGGCTTCTTCAGTTTGGATGCAAAACGGACTGCTACAGGAAATCTTTCCTGCCCACAGCCATCAGCATCTATAATAACTCCTTGATTTAATTGAGCTACATCAACATTTAATTTCCCTCTGGGATAAATAAAGTATTTTTGAATTGAATTGAATTGTAAGACAAAATATCAATAATAATATCAATATTACGTTAATGATAAATAATTGAATAATTTAACTGTATATCAGTCACAAAGTATTTCTAATGTAAGAAGGCAAAGTAGAAACATGTAGATGCGAAATGATTATTTCTTATGACAATAGTTATAATAGTTTAGAAAAAGAACACACTACTGAGAAAGCTAGTTGAAATAGACACAATGTTAGACCAGTGAAAACAAGATTGATGAAGGCACATTTAAATAAGAACATGTTTTATATCAAAAGACCACTGATGCACCATGGGGATGTGGTTTAACGCAGGCAAAAGAAGATGAATGTCCAAAAATGAATTCTTGCATTTTTCTGATTATTTATTTCCAAACAATAAAACAAACAAAAGGACAAAGAAAACCTACTGCTCTCTCCCTTTCTCTGGTAAAAACCATTGACCCACCCTGGTGCATGTTGGTACTCCAGGTGCCTACCTTCATAAATAGCCACAGGTGCCCAGTGTGACCCAATTAGCAAAATATTCTAAACAAATAACGAACAAAGAATTTTAGCAGAAATTTTAGCAAGAAAAATCTAATCTAAATAAAGCACTGAAATTATTCAAATAAAGTTACTCATAATTAGCAAATTAAATTTACAACTAGAACCCATCTGAGGAAAGTTGTTTAAGACCCTCCATCCATCCATTATCTATACCGCTGAATCCGTCGGTCGGGTCGCGGGGGGGCTGGAGCCTAACCCAGCGGTCATCGGGCGAGAAGCAGAGTACATCCTGGACAGGTCACCAGTCCATCACAGGAGCACAGAGAGACAAACGAGGCAAACAACCACACACACTCACTCCTAGGGACAATTTTAGAGACACCAATTATTCTAACATGCATGTTTTTGGACAGTGGGAGGAAGCTGGATTACCAGGAGAGAACCCACGCATACATGGGGAGAACAAGCAAACTCTATCACGAATATTCAAAACCTAAATATGTCTAAATCAACATGTTGTCTTCAGAAAGTATTGCATAAAGGACTGAATCTTGTCATATCCTTCTGGAAACTGTCAAACAGTTCGCCTCTCCTTCCTCGTGGTGAGCCAGTATCACCCTATGAATGTTCTGATGGACAAATGGAGAGACAGAGAGAGACCAATTTTGAATACAGGTCAGGGAGAGAAGGCGTGGTCTGCAAATAACTGGAAAAAGAACTAAGAGGCAAGCAAGACAAAAACATCATCGTTAACTAAATTCAACTTTCACAGTGCTGTTTATTGGAACTGTAAACACATCACTGTGGGGTTTAGATCATAACTGATGTGACTGTCTGCTGTCAGTTCAGTGTATTGGGGTCATTTATTTTCATAACAAGATACCACCAAAAACTGAAAGAATTCTTTATGATAATATTCTGAAATTGGGCGATGTGCTATTTATCTATCAGATGTATGCACTGTGTTCATTATTCTCTGTCAGTTTGTCATTTTATTTGTAACCTTTATGTTGTGTACGTTGCTGGTGGAAACAAATTGTGAGGCGTTTACCTTACGAAGGTTGGCCAGACGGTCATAAGGTAAAGGCTCAGAGGGGTCCTCTGGAACAGTCTTCCCCATCTCACTGGAAAACCACAACTGGATCTGTTGACGAAGGAGATGAGGACAGTGGCTTATTCTAATGTTACATTTGGGGAGCTACACTTTCCATTTGATATTTTATTATATACTTAACTACATATCATATAGAGTTTATAACATGCAGAAATCAACATATGTTGCCACATCAACATAAGCAAAGGCCTGCTTCAGGAAAAGTCTCAGTACACAGTAATGGCACAAAGAGAACTACCAAGGATTCGAGTGGAAAGGTAACTTGTAAAGCAGGTTTATCGAGAGAACAAAGACTTAATTTGATCTCGAATGCAGTTGAAATGTTTACATAGCAAATCAGAATCTCAGTTAGGGACTAACCTGTAGGTAGTGCTCCTTGTTAACATAGTCTGTGTTACCAGCATCTGCTACCTTGAAACTTTTCAGCACATCCAGCAACTGAGTTAGTGAGGGAAATGGCCAGGGGAGAGCAGCACTGAGCAGAAACCGCCGCCAGTCTATCAGCTCAAAGCTGTCCGTCAGCAAAGACACAATCTCCATCAACTGGGAACAGGAGACAAAGAACTGAAAGAACATTTGGAACATCTCTGTGAGGCCCATGGACACGGTCACATGTGTTTTGTCATAGAAGTTTCTGATTTGAGTTTGACTTCGTGTTGTATACCTTTGTTTCATTCATGCCCATCCAGGGTACCGGTAGGGTGTTTCTGCCCATAGAAATAGAGATCGTATCTGTGAGCAAACTGCAGAACTCAGGACTGGACATAAGGCCTGAAAGTCAGAAACAAAAGGAAAAAGAACGGTGGATGGATTAATGGATAGGAGGATTGAATGACCCAGTTACAGCACAAGTTGTCTCTTTTTTATCCACCTGATGGAGCAATGCTGTATAGCTGATGGTGGAGAGATTCTAGCTAAGTGATCGTTGGAGTGGACTGTAAAGGTTTCTCTAAAGCGGGTGGATGGGGAGGAGGAGCCGGGCTTGCCACAAACAGACAGTCTCCATTCAGATAAAAGTCTGAGCCTTCCTGGAGTAACGTAATGGACAATGTTGTACAATTGTTACATTGTGGAATTTAACAATTAATGTTTAAATACTTAGGTAGATATTCAAATATGAAGGAAAGCTACTACAAACCAACACCAGCTCATACTGCAGCTTACTGCCAGCCTCTATGTGGTGGCGAACCACTTCTGTCAACTGGTCAATACTAGAGAGGAAGAGAGAGACATACGTCATGCATATTTTCCATGCTCAATGTATGACAAAAATATCATTTCAACTTCTAGGTTTAAGCATTTTAGAAATAATCCACTTTAAATCCTAGTTTTTCCACATTAGTATGCATTTTACAATTATAGAGTGACTTCAGCAACACTTTCGGTTTGTAGATCAATTTGTTTAAATCAGAGCGTAAACATAGTGCAACTCCAATGTATTCTGGAGTCATTAATTCTCCTCCTTCACACATATGGCATTATCCAAGAAAAAGGTAATAAAATAAAGAAATGTTTTTCTTTCAAAATTACACTAATGAAAAGCACCCTTTCTGTTATGCAGTGCCTTGCTATGCTTCCTATATCGTACCACTTCATTTCTGCTAGATAGCGTGCTTGTAACCACTTGTCCATGTTGTTGAAGGTCTCTTGTGCCCTCCTTTGCAGGGAGTGCACCATCATCAGACCGTGACCTTTCACCTGTTCAATGCGCACTTTTGCCACATTCTCTAGAGAACACACAAACGGAGAAACACAAAGATAGTAACACATACCACATGCACACAGAACAGCCTGCACTGTTTGTGCATAATGCAACTACCTACCTGCACACATGTGAAAACTGACATACCCGCAGGTATACATCTTATATTAATCAAAACTACAAAGCATTTTAATAACGTAACAATGTGTTAAAAGGACCGTTGAATGTAATATGTGAATATAAGTGTGCACGTGTGTGTGTGTATACGCGGGTGCTGGCATACCCTCATGATTCAGTGCAGCTGCAAACTCTTTATTTATTTTCTCTCCTCTCTCCTGATCAGGAGTCCTCTCTGAGTTCATCTGAGTCTTCTCTGAGTCATCAGCTGGTGCTGGGGGAGAACAAAATGGTGAGAGATGATAAGGATACAGAAGGTCAACTGAAAAATAAAGTGCACATTGGATCACAATTCCTCAGATTTCTTATCAGTTGACAAAGGGTTTGCCTTTCTGTTTTTTCGATGGCTGCTTTTCGTTTTTGGCTTTCTTTGCACTTGTAGGGGCATTCTCCGTCTTCTTCTTCTCCTCCTTCTCCTGTAATCCTTCATTCTGCTCTTTTGTTTGCCTCTGCTGGGCCTCTGCTGACACCTAAACAAATGCATAGCATATATAAGTCAAGATAAAACAAACATGTAGTATATACTATTCATATCACCTCCATAGATTATTACCAATTGGCTGATAGCTTTAACTGCCTCCTCGTAGTCAGAGATGAGTTTCTTATCTATAAGCTAAAGCAAACCGGGAAAAGGGTCACAATCTACTGACATTTCTGAGTATCTTAGTGAATATCTTAATTTGTTTGAGGCAGGTATTCTGACCTTCTCAGGTTCTGACTCATCCTGCTCGGCCTTCTTGGAGGCTGCTTCTGAGGAGTCGGGACGTCTGTGGAGGGGAGTGCTGTAGAAAAAGAAAGATAACTATTTAGTGTTTACATGTAGTTCTGCTGCAAAGTATTTGGGTTAACACAAACAGAGGGCAGACAACATTGTGGGCAATTGCTTACAATTTTATTTTCTTGCCCTCTTGATTATTCATCGGACTTCGCTCACTTGTGCCCTCAGTGTTTCTACGAATAAAACACGATAAATATTTTCATATGAACATCCATTATACCTAACCCGTTTTTTCATTTACTTCATTGCATTAATTAGTTTGGTTAATAATGATTGAGTATGTCTCATGCCTCTCATCCTGATCTTTAATTCCAGGGCTTTCCAACAGGCGAATATAGGAACATTTGGGGAGTGTTTCAAGTGGCACCCGTCTGTGCATGCTCCAATAATAGACCCTCAGGGTACGGAGTGTTTGCTGGAAACGGCTCAGCTCTACCTGGACGACAAAATCAATCCAATTTGATAGTTTTATCAAAAGCTAAGTCACGGTGAGGGAAGCAGGAAAGCATTGTGGGTTAAAATAAAAAAAGAGATGGCCAATAGAAATTCTTCAATCAACTGTAATTCACCTGCATTAGTACAGAATGGTGGTTGATGAGGATAGTAGTGTGGTCCTCCAACCAGCCCTCACACATGAGAGCGGTCCTCTCCTGCTCATCTTTCTCTTTACGCTTGTCAGTAATGTCCCACAAAGGTTCACGCAATTCCTGTGTAAATATCAGAACCGCACGCAAACACTCGAGAATGTCATCTTTAAGTATGCTTTTGTGTGATCACTTTAATAATGTTAGTTTTGCATAACAGTGTGAGGCAAAGTCTCACATCCAGTCTCAGGTGTAGCTCTGCTTTGGTATCCTCATCTTCTCTCATGTCATCAGGTATGTTATTGAAGTCCTTCTGCCATTTAGAAACTAACTCCTGCTTCAAATCTGGGCGTTGCAAAAAATGCTTATATCTCTCTCTGTGGAACCAGAAAATGAGTTGATGCACTTTTGCATTAATAAATATCACGTCTCAAATAAAATGTTTCATTAACATATATTTTCCCACTAATTGTGTACACTTGAGTTTCATCCTATTGCATCTTAAAATGAGAACAGGCAACCTGTTGCTGATACTGAATTCTCAGGCAGATAATAAATACTCAGTAGTTTCAATTTCATGTTATTCTGTAACCATAAACAATTAGAACAAAGTCTAGAGTAATAAATATAAGAATAATCAACATGTTGACATTGTATCAAATTGTATCAAATTGCATCCATTAACGGGTCATAAGTGTGTTGCTGTATTTAGATGTGAAACCTGAAACCAAATTATGTTTGTTCTACCTGATGCTGAAAAGCTGACGATCAATAAGAGTGCGTTGTGACCGCAGCTGCTGCATAACCTTTTTGACATCATTCACATAAGAATCACACGCAGTGTCCCAGTATGAGCACAGGTACTCTGCTATCTCCTAAAGATAGACAAAGAGGGAAAGTCATGAGCAAATGGGTCGCAGGGAGGAAGAGAAGGAATATATAACAGACAGAGGACAGTGTGACACATTTCTCCAAAGTCTTATTTCACATCTCCTTCTTTGCATGCCAATAATTGGTAATAAACTATGACAGGTAATGCAGGCAGTAGAGTACATGCCTACCAGCTAAATGAAAGCCATGTAGAAGGCCACCTTCCAGTAACCCAAGTGAGTGGATTTGAATTTTGTTTTTACTTAAAAAAATTCAAAAATTAGGAGTATTCCCAACCCTAAAAAAACAAAACATAAAAGTTTTATCCTACCAGAGGAAGGGGTAGGTCTACGTAGACCTGATTGGATGAACCCCCGCCACAGGAGGGTGACTCAGAAAGGTTCTTGGGGGCTCCTTTAGAGTCCTCATTAGACAATGAGGAAGGTGACACATCCCCAGGGAATCCTATTGATAAGGCATAAAAGTATATGATCTTTAGAATAAGAAGTTGCTTGACAGGGTTAGGCTTAGCCGAGGGCAGAGGGAGGGGAAGGACATGCAACAAAGTTCCCAGAATTGTATTGTGTATTGGATTTGGAAAGTAACCACTCACTTTGGACTTCTTCTTTCTTAAGGCAGGAGAGAGACTCTGTGGGGTCAACTTCTTGTTCACTAAGAGCTGGACGCTGGTCTTCACAAGGATTTGGGGTTGGAGAAGTGTCCGGAGCATTTATATTGTCTAGAACTACATCTTCAACAAGTGAACTGGCACGAGCTGATGAAGGAATATGTTGTAATATTGTGAATTTGGTATTGCTGTAAGGTATATATTGTAAGGTACAATAGAATCAAATGGATTGTTTCACAGTTATATGGAAGCCTGGACAAACTGCTTCTGAGAGTGACAATGCAAGAATCTTACTTTTCTGTTTTTTCTGCATAGCAAGTTGCAAGATAGACTCCACTTTGCCGTAAAGCTCACCCTCATCTACGTCTGCATCGAGGCGGACCAAAATGTTTTGCTTTTCACCAAACCATTTCTCCAATGCTGGCCAGGTATCCTGAAAAGCTGTGATCCTTAGGTAGAAATGTTGATGAAAAAAAGGATGCTGGTTATGATCATGCGGCAGAGGCAATGTGCTGCTCTAAGTTTGCCACCTGGTTCCTCTTTATTACCTGTGTGGAATCTGTGCCTGATACAAGATCTTGTCTTTGGGGTGGAAGGTTGCGGCAGCAGTATCTGTATCTGAACAAGATTTGGGAGCAAGACAACCTCATTAGCACAAAATTCATATCTAACTTATAATACACCTGTACACAGAGTAAACAGTGCACATATATACACAACATTAAGGTCCAATCAGTGTGACATACCCAAATAGCTGTATGCACGTCTGACCACACACTCATTGGGGATATCCAGCAGGAGAACTAAGTCCAGCACAGGTGCAGGGGTTGGTGGAGGTCCAGGTGAATCAGGATCAGCAGCAAGGTTTGATCTGTTGTTTGCAACCTCATTGCCTTCATCTGCAGACCCACCCAGGGCTTTCTCTAACAGGTGGGCGAGGTTAACGTCGTATGGAAAGCCATCCAGGATCCAGCCTGACTGAGCTGGAAGCTGACTAGTAAGGACACAGCAACTATTCAAGTGTCTTGAGGTGGTTATTTATCCACATTATATGTTGAAATAAGATTTTACCATTTAGGTTTTTTTCTATGAAAGACATGACATTAAGACAACAGTATTAAACACATGGACTGCAATGCCAGTTATATTCTCACCCGATTGCTTCTACAACAATGTCCACTAACAGCTCATTTGGGATGGCGTTACCTTTCCTCATCTCTTTTTCTGCAACCGCTCCACGCATTGCATGAGACGGCTGAATGAGGGACACATGGTGAAAACTGACGCGTTTAGTTTCAGATACAAGAAAAACATATAATTCCTATTTAGAATTTCAAATCATTCCATTTTCCCAGTCTATTATGTTGTCTGCTAAAAAAAAAGGGAGATCTCTTTAGAATGGCTAGTGCTGAATATATTTTACACAACGAGTATGTAAATACTAAACAGAAGAAGTGGCTCACACATACACTATGAGAAAAAAAAGAAAGAAAAAAATACACTTACTTTTGCATTAAAGTTTCTACTTTCACCTTTAATATTTTTATCTGAAAAAAAAAAAGAAATTTAAGCTGCACATACCAAATCAATACGGACCTCTCAAAAACACTTTTTATTACAAGCAAATAACACACAATTTAAACAATAACGCACAATTTAAATACAAAACAGCCCAGAATAGAGTAGGACCGTGAGGCTTCAAAAACCCACCAGATTTCACTGATGTTGGTGATTTAAGGGGATGATCATTGTCCGTCTCTCCCTGCTGCTCTGTAACCTGTTGATTCTTTATAAAAAGGGTTGTTTAAAGCTGTGAAGCATGTAAGACATCTCTTTTGTCTTTTTGGTAAAAAGGAGATGCATGTTAATGAATTTTAGACCAAAACATGAGACTAGTATAGTTGTTATGGTTTTGAGAAATACTTCTGAAGCAAAATCATGAGCTTTGATCAAATGAAAAATGATACTTTTGAAGTTACAGCACCGTACCTCGCTTGCATCACTTTCATTCTTGTAAGCCTGCAGAGTTTCTGTAATCAGTGTGTCAGCCGATATGACATGGATGCCAAGTGCTGGAGCAAAATAAAAAAAAAAAAAAAAGGAACACACATAATCAGCTTCCACTTTTAATACAAAATTTTAGTTAGGTAATCATCATGTGGTGCAAAACGGTGTTTCTGTGTGTGCTTGCATTTTTGCACAGACTGCATACCTTTGGCAATCTTGGCCAGGCAGGTGGTCTTGCCTGTGCAAAGCTTTCCTAGGATGCAGGCCTTAAGGGCAAAGTTAGAAAATAAAAGGGCAAGACGGTTCGAGGACTGGAGGGTGAACAATTTTCTTCAGTCGTTGGATAACGTGTGCAAGAATGTCGTTGGCAGTTAGGGGTAATTTAGTCTCCTCTGCTTCCTCTGGCCACGCCCACTCACCAACCAAACTCTGAAACATAACAAAAAACAGAGAAAATGTTTAGCTCTGGGTTTTTATTCAAACACCAAACTTTTTCAGTGTAAAAAGAACACAGCTAGATTGGCTATGTGTACAGCTTTTTTTTCCTAAAATATTATATATATTTTGACAAATATATGCTACATGCATGTGTAGTTAAACGCACATATTTGATTGATCATACATAAATTTTATAAATTTAAATTTCACATAAACTAGATTTGAAATGACTGTACTCGTGTTTCAAACTCACAGTGTACTCATCATATTCCAGGTTGTTGAGTATCTCCTGCTTTTTAAGCTCTGCGGGGTCTAGTGAAGAGGGCAATTCAAGCTGATGGCTTTTTGTGGGCTCATAGAGAGGCAGACCTCTGAACAGCAATTCCTTCCACTCTCTCATTAGGTTCCCTGGAATCAGACTGGTCATGACAACATAAAAGACTACAGCAGGCAAAACTGGACCCAAAATTGCAAGTAAAATTAAATCCCACATCTGAAACTAGTTCGATCTTTTTGATCAACTTAATCAAAAACGTACCAAGTACCTTATAATGTACTGTTTGTGTACTCTTTAATGCTATGTGCATGCATTCATTTATTCATGACAGAAAATGACTGAAATGAACAGAAATGCTTTTGTCGGCCTTGTTTAAAAGAGCTGATACAGTGCACATGTAAAAAAACTGACAGAATATACATACTATAAATTGCGCAGGGTTGCATACTGAATTTGCAAATTTATTGTATTAGATCATGAGAATTGCTAGATAATAGATACGTTGAGCATATACAGACATTGGGAGGATTTGAACTTTCAGCACCTCAATGCTATGCTTCACATTCCGAAGTCCCAAAACAAGAACTATTTACTAAACTTACAACACATTCCAAACACTAACAAAAAAAAGGCATTTTTTAATAACACATTCCTCCACATTCGTTAACGGTCTGAAAAATAGGTCAGTTCTGATTTAAGCCCACATACCACTTTTATGTTTTTGGTATTTCTTCACGAGAGACATAAAACAGAAAAAGTGGATCAAACATGTTACGTACTTCCCAGTGAGCTGACGATATTCTCCAACCTTGGTTGCCAGGTCCACTATTTGTCCCACTATGTCCTTGCAGCTCTCAAAGTGCTTCTTGTGTCTGCTAAGAGCTCGTTCTGCAGCAATCCTGTCACAGAATTCAAGCTCCTTTCTGATCTCTTCTGCACGGGCCAACTTAGCCTGCTGAGCCAGAACCTTCACCAAGCCCAGTTAAGAGAGATGGAATGAGTGGAGAAAGCATAGGTTAAATGTTCATGCCATTTGCCTTGTAAGTGATTAAGGAAGGTAAACTGCTCAGTAAGATTATTTTTTATATTTTCTTAACACGTTTAATGTCATGGTTTCTAGCTCACTTCCTGTGACACTAATCATTCTCACCTGTCCTCTCCCCTTCTTATACATGTCTACAGCTCTTGCCTGTTGCCAGATTGTGCCAACTTCTTGAAAGTTCACGCGCCAGCTTTAACCTCTGTTTTGTTATCTAGTATTACCGGACCCTGGACCTGTATTTGACCCCGATCTCTGCCTCAACCCCTGATCGGCTCTGTAAGTTTTTTGACCTGTCTGCCCTGTCTTGACCTTTTTTCTGCCTCCTGGATTTTGCCTTTGGATTATACCTTTTGGATTGTATGTTTGGATATTTCTGGAACCTTTGGCTCTGACCTTGGACCGGACCTGGATTTGATTCTTGCTTGCTCCCTGAGCTTGTTAATGAATCAGTTTTTTTCCTCTTCGAATTTGGACTCTTGTGCCTTCTGAATCAATCTGTGTTTGGATAAAGGAACTTCGGCTCCCCAGAACTAGGACCCCCCTCACCTGCACCAATAAACCCTTTTGAACTCCCCTCCTCTGTCAGTTATCTCTGAACCCTATTACCACTCAATCGTTACATTTAAAGATAATCAAGAAAAAATGTAGGAGTGTGACGTGTATGTGTGTTTACTTGTATTTCCAACATTATGGAGCAAAAATTCTGACTGCACACTTACCGAAATACGGAGGGCAAAACGTGACTATAAAGCTAAGCTTGAAGAGGAGTTGGGGAAAAATAATTTAGGATCTGCATGGAATAGTATGAAGACTATAGCTGGGACTAAAGAAACAAGGGACTCTAAAGTTGTATTGGATGGTTTTAACTGCGATAAACTGCTTGCACAAGAACTTAATTCATTTTACCTGAGGTTTGACTCACCAATATTTAACAACACCATCTCAGAGTTGAAACATCACCTTACTGACAGTGTTCCCTCGCCTTTCAATGTACATGCTTTGACTAATGCTTTCAAACACACTAACCCGAAGAAGAGTCCTGGGTCAGATAATATAGGAGGCAGACTGCTCATGTCATGTGCTGAGCAGCTTGCACCAATATTCTATCATATTTTTAACCTCTCTCCCAGTCAACAGAGAGTCCCCTAAATCTGGAAACACTCTACCATTGTCCCTGTGGCTAAACACAATCACCCTAAGGTCCTGAATGATTTTAGACCAGTTGTCCTGACCTCTTTGGTGATGAAGTGTTTTGAAAGACTCATGAAAAGGTGTATTTTATTTGCCACAGAGAGATTCCTGGACCCTTTATAGTTTGCCTATAGGACCCAACGTGGGGTAGAGGATGCCACTGCCACTTTACTGCACATGTTATTTAAACATCTTGAGGGCAGCAACACACATGCGAAGATTTTATTTGTAGACTTCTCGTCTGCTTTTAATACAATACTACCACACATTTTAGTTGATAAGTTGGTAAGAAATGTTAAGTTGGATAATGGTTTAGTGGGGTGGATTCTGGACTTTTTAACTAATAGAACCCAGCAGGTGAAGGTAAAGGGGGTACTTTCTAACAAAATGACATCCTCCACAGGATCACCCCAGGGATGCGTTTTGTCTCCTCTGCTATACATTCTGTATACTGATGACTGCCGAAGCCAGTTTACAAACAGACACGTCCTGAAATTTGCAGATGATTCAATCATTCTTAGCCTTCTCCATGGAAACGAAATAGATCATGGGCCCATTTTAGATGATTTTATGGCCTGGTGCGACAGTTCGCACCTTCACCTGAATGTCACAAAAACTAAAGACATGGTCATTGACTTCAGGCGCAACCCCCTCCCTGCCCTGACCACTACTATCAAGGGGCAGGCTGTAGGAGTGGTAGACTCTTACAAGTACCTCCGTAGTTGGATTGACAACAAACTGAATTTTAACATCAACACAGAACACATTTGTAAAAAAGCCAACAACATCTGTTTTGTCTACCCAAGCTAGCCAAATTCAATGGGGACAAGATCATGATGACGCTTTTTTATAGGTCCTACATTGAGTCAGTCTTATCTTTTTCTACATCCTGTTGGTTCAACAACCTCAGCGTGAAAGCCAAAACCTCCCTTGCCAAAATTGTGAAGGTCAGTGGCAAAATTATAGGTGCCCAGCAAAGCAGTCTCACTGACCTGTAAAAGAAAGCCACCCTGAGGAAGGCTGAGTCTATTTTATCAGTCAGTGCCCACCCCCTCCACTCTGATTTTCAGCTACTTCCATCTGGCTCACGCTTTAGATTCCCCTCTGTAAAAACCAACAGATTTAGGTATTCATTCAAAATTGTATTAATTGCTTTTAAATGTATGAATGGGTTGACACCACCCTTCTTATCTGAGCTTCGGCAGCTACACAACCCTGCCAGGGCACTTCGGTCCGCAAACCAGATGCTCCTGGTGGTGCCTAGATCTAGGCTCTCAACTCGAGGGGACCGAGCTTTCGCAGTCGTGGCTCTGTCTCTGTGGAATGGCCTACCTTCCCACGTTAGGGCTGCTCAGTCGGTGGAACATTTTAAAAAGCATCTGAAAACCCATTTGTACTCTTTGGCATTCCCTACCAGTTGATTCTTGGCTCTCTCTCCTTCTCTCTATCTCCCTTCTCTCTATTTTCTTTTTAATGTTGTATGTTTTTATTCCCTGTGTTGTTTTTTATTGTTGTTTTGTTTTATTTGCTTTTACTTCTGTTCAGCACGTTGGTCAACTGTGGTTGTTTTAAATGTGCTTTATAAATAAATTTGACTTGACTTGACTTGACTTGATTCATTTGTCCCCAGTGCCATCTCCCTTTTAAATTCACATCCTCATTGATCACTTGACCTGATCCCTGGTGTTGTCTATGGCATTTTATGGTGTGATGATGTTTCTTATTTTATTTATTTATTTATAATGTTTTTATCTTATTGTATACCATATTTAAGGTCCTTTTAACCTTTTACTGACCAATTGCTCTTTATGTTTGTCCTGTGTTATCTGTTGTTGTTCTCTGTGCTTATGTTGTCTTGCTGCACATTCAATTGCCCCTTTTGGGGACAGTAAAGTGGAAAGTTTAAGTTGAACTTGTACTCATTGGGACTTCCTGTGAATACTGGGGGCATTTTTTATTTTATTTTCCCCAATGAGTACAGAAGGATTTTTGAGGGTCAGACTTTGAATTAATTTATGGTTAGGATGAGGGAAAGTTATAGTCATTTCTAGAGTTGTATACTCTGGAATCTGCTTAATAGACACAACAGATACAGTCTTACTTGACTCTTTCCTTTAGAGTCCTCATTCTCTTTTCGTAACAACCTACTCTATGTTGAGACTACAAACTACCAAAACCAATTCTTTCCTTACTATCCCTATGACATCACTCATACTGTAGCTTAGAAAGCCTTAAACAAAGTTGCAACAGCCAGGATTCTTCTTTATTTATCTTATCTCACCGTCTCGCTGTACAGAGCTTCCTGGAAGTCCTTTTCTCTTCGCCGCTGGTACTGCTGCTCCTTGAACAGCTGATTCGCCAGGATCACCTGCTTCTGCTTACGCATCTGCATAAGCTGAGCTACCAAACGCTGCTCCTGCTTAGTCTGACGTGTCAGGCGCTTCACCAATTGCTGCTCTCGTTGTACCTCCTAAAGCAGAAGAAGCACAAAAGTTAACTGATGAGTTCAAATGAAAAGCGAAACATAAAACAGGATATATGAGCTTTATTTTAAACATTAAACACATTTTAAACTAAAAGATCTTAAAATAATAAAATATTCTTATGAAGTAGAAACAGACAACCACACAATGTATCAATTTTCACTCTCCCTTTGTAGGTATTTGTTCCTGTCAGGATGAGAGAAATTGTTAAAGTTTGACCTGTTCAGCTTCACGAGCCTTGAACTGCTCCACCAGGAATCTGTCTAGTCTTTTTAATCTCTGCTCACTGGTATTGGCATCATCCTTCAGCCTCTGTCGGATTTCCTGTAAATACTTGGTATTGGACTGTAACATCAGCTTAGTCCCACCTTCAGAGACTTTACAGTCCTGTTTGCTGCCACCAAGGGTAAAATCTAATGGGAGGGCCTGACCACTAGAACAGAAAAGGTTGACATATGAAATTGTTATACAAAGGTGAATATATAATATAATACAAACATTTAAAAGGCAGAGCACCACATAAATACTATACTATTTTAGTGAATGGTTCCTTTTAACTCGCCAATCTTCCTGATTGCCTCAAACTGGGCAATTTCATTCTGAACTATCTGCATGAATGAAATGGACAGAACAAAGAAAACAGTAACACCAGAAAGATACCGTGTTAGTGGGGGAGAGTGGGGTAAGTTGAGCAAATTTTAACTGATGTGGTCCTAAAGATTAGTAAAAATAAGACAAATGTAAGTTCGTAAGTTGATCCAGATCAGTGGGAAAGTTGAACCGTTCCGGGGGAAACTTTCCATCCATCCATCCATCCATCCATCCATTATCTTCCGCTGGTCCGGGGATCGGGTCGCGGGGGCAGCAGCTTGAGCAAAGAGAGCCAGACGTCCCTGTCCCCGGCCACTTCCTCCAGCTCTTCTGGGGGGACCCCGAGGCGTTCCAAGGCCAGCCGAGAAACATAGTCTCTCCAACGTGTCCTGGGTCTCCCCCGGGGCCTCCTCCCAGTGGGACGGGCCCGGAACACCTCACCGGGGAGGCGTCCAGGAGGCAGTCTCACCAGATGCCCGAGCCACCTCATCTGACTCCTCTCGATGCGGAGGAGCAGCGGTTCTACTCCGAGTCCCTCCCGGATGGCCGAGCTTCTCACCCTATCTCTAAGGGAGAGCCCAGACACCCTGCGGAGGAAACTCATTTCGGCCGCTTGTATTTGCGATCTCGTTCTTTCGGTCACTACCCACAGCTCGTGACCATAGGTGAGGGTAGGAACATAGATTGACCGGTAAATCGAGAGCTTCGCCTTCTGGCTCAGCTCCTTCTTCACCACGACGGGCCGGTGCAGAGCCCGCATCACTGCAGACGCCGCACCGATCCGTCTGTCGATCTCTTGTTCCATTCGTCCCTTACTCGTGAACAAGACCCCGAGATACTTGAACTCCTCCACTTGGGGAAGGATCTCATTCCCGACCCGGAGAGAGCATTCCACCCTTTTCCGGCTGAGGACCATGGTCTCGGATTTGGAGGTGCTGATTCTCATCCCAGCCGCTTTACACTCGGCTGCAAACCGCTCCAGTGAGAGCTGAAGGTCACGGCCCGACGACGCCAACAGAACCAAATCGTCCGCAAAAAGCAGAGACCCGATTCTGAGGTCGCCAATCCGGAACCCCTCAACGCCCTGGCTGCGCCTAGAAATTCTGTCCATAAAATTTATGAACAGAATCGGTGACAAAGGGCAGCCCTGACGGAGTCCAACCCTCACAGGAAACATGTCCGACTTACTGCCGGCAATGCGGACCAAACTCTGACACCGGTCACACAGAGACCGAACAGCTCATATCAAGGAGTCCGGCACTCCATACTCCCGGAGCACCCCCCACAAGAGTCCCCGAGGGACACGGTCGAACGCCTTCTCCAAGTCCACAAAACACATGTAGACCGGTTGGGCGAACTCCCATGCACCCTCCAGGATCCTGCGGAGGGTACAGAGCTGGTCCACTGTTCCACGGCCAGGACGAAAACCACACTGCACCTCCTGAATCCGAGATTCGATTATCCGGCGGATCCTCCTCTCCAGTACCCCCGAATAGACCTTACCAGGGAGGCTGAGGAGTGTGATTCCCCTATAGTTGGAACACACCCTCTGGTCCCATTTTTTAAAGAGGAAACTTTACATATTGAATCTAAATCAAGCTCATGAGAAATTTTGAAAACAACTTGTTTCTTTCAAAAATGTCTTTCCTCAAAGATGACTTAACATGAAACCCAACTAAAAGATTACACCAAAGTTGTAATCTTCCCTAAAACACAAAGATTGTTGAATAAAGCTAAATAAATACCAAAGTAAAACGAACAAGTGTCACTGAAATTAATCAGCATTTTGGTCTAAAACTAAATCCAAAACAGCTGCCTAAATTAACTTTAGTATTATGTAGCTCATGCGATGCGAAATCTCACCTTTTTTCACTTGGAAAAAAATTACGGATGCTTCCTAAATTAATGGTCAGACTACAATCAAAGTGCATGGTTGCTAAGATACAAAGGATTGGCCAAATAACCCACTGGCTCATCTTACCCCACTCTCCCCTCAGCCATAAATTGAGTTACATCTATTTACTAATGAATAATCACTACATTATCTTTATTTTGGTCATACCTGTGCTTGGCGTTCGTTGTACTCCTGCTGCGGCTGCTTTTCTCTCTGTATCTTCAACTGGCACCATGAGATTCATCTGTGACCTGTGTGTCAGCAATGACTGATGTACATGCTTCTAAACCAAAGCTACTCTCTTGTACAGAAATCGCAGACTTCATAATGTGAATCATTAAATCACTGAAGCAAGTGTTAAATTCCACTACAGATGTACCCATTTCTGATGCCAACCCCTGTAAATTTCCTGTTCCACAGTCCACAATGACAAAGTAAGATTCATGTTGGATAACCAGGCTACATGAACCCTCAAGATTAAAGATGGGGTAGGGAATCTTTTTCTGGAACATTTTTTTTTACATATTGCTTGAAATACTCTTCACACCCCCATTGCAACCAATTAATTAAAAGTTTTGACACAAATATGAAAAGTTTTAGTGGCCTCTAGAACCTACAATCTAGGAAAAACAGTATCCAATCATTGTGAATGGACCGTTCTTAAATACAATCAATCATTGTGAACGGACCGTTCACAATGATTGGATACTGATGCCGTCTATCAAACTGCAATCTGCTCCTCCTTCCCCCTGTGCGCGTACCCTGCTCCGTGAACGAATTACGTGTCCAGAAGCTTGGCAGGAAGCTAAACTAGAGCCAGCTTGGCTACCACCTAGCATTATTAAACATATAGTTATCATATACTAAATACTAAATACGGCAACGATCCCTTTAAGGATGCACATTCCATTTCTCAACAAATACGTCTGTAACTTTTCACTAAATTCCTCCTCCAGATTCAAATTAAATTTACCATAAGTTGTACACCCAATTAATACTTTCCATTTTTTACCAAAAAATCTGCTGCTCCACCAACTTGCAAAACTCTGGCTTTGTGCCTCTCTGAGGTCTTTCTGTAGCAATATATTCTGCCAACTTCTGACCTTCCACATCAACTCCATCAACATCCGATGATTTCCAAGTACAAATTGGAGAAATTTGGTTTTTTTCCACTTCTAGGATGGCAACATCAATGCAGAAAATTTCATATGCTGCTTTCAAGAACACACCTCAAGAAATTCTGCACACATTACAATAAGAGATGGCGGAGCAAAAAGAAGATGCAATTCCGACATGTCGCCATCAAAGAATGTGTTGAGATCTTTCAAACCACAAATGATGACCCCATACATCTGAAGACGTGTAGTGGCGATTGTTTGTCAAATTAAACATCCTACAAGTTAAAACAAGCCACCGCTGAACTGGGGTTGGGTTTTGTACGCAGGCAAAAAAGAAGTCTAATGTCCAATACCTGAAGATGGCGTTTTGACGATTTATTTTCCAGCTGGCAAGCAAATAATACAGTTACAACTTCCCTTTGTCTTCTGCTGCCTCTCCTGCTCTGGTAAAAAAAACAAAAAACATAGGCCCCACCCCAATCCATCCTGGTCCTATACCAGTCCCTAATATTTATATGGAATGGACCCACAGTTCTTCTGCCTAATTTAAAACAAAGAAACAAAAAACAAAAAAATATTAACCTACAAATAAATTCTGTAAGTAATCCCCCAAAATATAAAGTAACCCAAGAATATAAAACAAAATTCAAAGTAAAGAAAGATAAGGAATAAATAGCTCCAACAGACGGGTTTCTTGGAAGAATGGGACAAATAATAGGCTACCTGAAAGGCTCCATCTCTTGTTATCTGATGTCAGAACATCCTTCAAGTTTTATGATAAGGAATAGTAATATTGAAAGAAGTGGTTGTGGTTTAATCTAAACATTATCGAATATACGTCAAAACATGAAATTTCTTATAATTCACATTTAATGCTTAATTTTATATGACTGAATTTGCCTTTTTCGCCTTTTTGGTGAGTTTGTGCAAATACCTGTGTTGCTATAGAAACAAAAACAACGTTTTAACTTTTTCAGAGGCTCATCATTGGGATTAAAATAAGTGATTTGTCATAATGGGCATACATCATCTATGTTCTCTTATTGGACGCACAACAACATTCTCATTGCACATAATTATTTTACTATTCATTTACTGTACAACATAATACATTTTCAACTGTAAGCCAAGCTTATATACAGTCAAAATTGCAAGTTGAATAAACCAGTCATCAAAACATGAAGAAAAGTCTTCCCTGGCAAGTGACTTGTTATTTGGTCTTAAGTTGACAGCCACATGCAGACTAATTAAAATACATTTTAAAACGTGTATAATAATACAGGAAAAGGATTAAGTCCAGTTTGCTTTCAGATCAATTTGTTTATTCGAATCAAAACAGTTCGAAATGTATATTGGTTTGAAAACGTGTGGTTGTGATCCAGCGCAGTGTTGATCGTGTGAACCCTGGTAAGAAATCTGTCCAAAATAATCTGATTAATTGACTAAAAATGTCGTTTAAAGGCAGCCTGTTAAAACAAACGACTGTTAATGGGGTATTGTGAGAAATGTGTTAATATTATCTCGTTAATGTCGCCTTGTTTGCATCGCAGACATGGAGAATAACAGAGAGACTCCCATCTCCGGCACCTCGGAGTGCGCAGCCATTGGTGGCCGGTGCTGGGCCAGAGTAATGCGGAACAAGCTTCAGGTTTTCAGCCTGTTAGCTGTCATCCTGGGTAAGTGATAACTAGTATACCTATTTGTGGTTGACCTATGATGCCAGCTTATAATAACGACACCAACAGTTCCTTCACTTTTAATAAAAACTTTCACTTTCAGTACTAGCTGTTGCCTGGCAACCTGATTCGGAAAATTCAATTCAATTCAAATCAAAAATACTTTATTTATCCCAGAGGGAAATTAAATGTTGATGTAACTCAATCAAATCAAGGAGTTATTATAGATGCTGATGGCTGTGGGCAGGAAAGATTTCCTGTAGCGGTCCGTTTTGCATCCAAACTGAAGAAGCCTTTGACTGAAGAGACTCTGTTTTAACAGTCTCAACTTTCGCGACCCGTTCTTTTTTGTGCCCTGAAAGTTTCCTTATTTGAAGGGTCATTAGGTTATTAGAAACTATGCCTCAATCATTCGCTCAAACACTAATGTCCTAACGGTGGCACAAAGAGTTGAACCAGAGCCTTGTGGCTGGAAATGTAAATATAAAAGTCACTACCAACTAGATTTATTTATTTATTTATTTGTTTATTTGGTCATTCATTATTATTATTAGTTAGTAGTAGTATTTTTACTAGAATTGGGTTTATTATTGTTGTTGTTGATATACAATCATTGTAAATATTTATGTTTTTTTTTGAGCTACTTGACTACTTTGAATTTCTCCCATTGGGGAATGAATAAAGTATTTTTCTATTTCTGTTTAACTGAGCCAAATAGTAAGAGCTTCCCATTGGTGCCATAGTGATTGATATGTTTCATCTGTCAACTTTTTAATCCTAACCGATGCAGTGAGAAGCTTCCCATGCCTTGAACAACCTTGTTGTGACACATTCTGTGGGAGGGCTGCGACTGTACATCACATAACATTTGGAGAAATCAGATGAAGAAAATCACCTGTAGATCTCATGTTACTGTTTAAAAGTGAAAGTAAGATCCTTTCCTCAGGCACAATGCCAAGAGGTATTGGGTCTGAACTATGTAGCCTGAGAAAAAGGCTTAACTATGTTTGGGAGAATGAAGACAAAGACTCTGGAGCACTAGATAAAAAGGATAAAAGGCCTGATGAGAATCATTTTCAGATTTTAGACCTTGGGATGTGCTGGAGAAGACTTTCCACCGAAGTCCGACTCTCCCATCATCACTACCATGTTCTTGGTACAAAATGAATGCATTTCTGGACAGAAATAATGTTGTGATGTTATATAGGCTTATTGATTTGTGCCTTAATCAAAGCTAAAGAGGGCCAATCGAAATATATCATGTCAGCTTTCTTTTTCTGACCGAGCAGGGTATTTTCCATTTATTTGAGTATAATTATTGCTGTCGCCTGTGTTTGACAAGTGTGGCAGTGGGTTTTATAGGTGGTTTTGCCTGTGAAATGAATTTGTTTTTGTACATAACATGCCCCTTTCTCGATTTTAACCCAGTTATTGTTGTTTTCTGTCACAGGTATAGCCCTCGGCCTAGTTCTCAAGATCTCTGTGGATTTGTCTGATATCGAGCAAATCTACATCGCCTTTCCAGGAGAGCTACTCATGCAGATGCTTCAGATGATTAGCATTCCTTTGATCGTGACAAGTGTGATATCAGGTAACCTGTATGTGTATTTATCAGTACTTTTCTGTATCATGAAGTACTACGTGTTATAACCTGCTCCACAATACTTGATGCTGATAATGCGGACCACATTTAGGACCTGACACTCAGGTGAACGTTAGCAGACTTTAGCTCATGTTGTGGTTTTATTTTATCAGGTGTCAGCAGTCTCAGTGTTAAAGCCTCCAGGAAAATTGCAGCACGTACAATTCTGTACATCGCCTCATCTAACCTTATGGCTGTGGTTTTAGGTGAGACAGTTATCTTTGTTTTATCTTAAAACTTGTCACTGACCAGCAGTAAATCTCAACACAATATTAAAACAGCTGCAGCATGAATTCAGTTGTTGCTTCTTACATTTGGCCTCGCATTGTGTGTTGTAGGACTGGGATTGGCGCTGATAATCAAGCCAGGATCTGCTAATAGCGAAAATGCTGATGAACCAGGACAGGAGTCCTTTTTCACTGCGGATTCCTTGATGGATCTTGTGAGGTGAGAAGAAAATGTTCGTTTTGGGGCAGATTAAAATCATTTCTGATCATTTTGAGTCCGGACCGTCTTTGCTTTTGTTAAGTGGTAATAAGGTACTTTGTTTGTTAGACCACAAGGTCATCGTCCGGCATGTTTTGTGACTTGTGTCAACATTAACAAGCTGAGTTTTAGCATGACTTTCCTTTACTGCACATAGGAACATGGCTCCTAAAAGCCTTTTTGTGGCTTGCTACCAACAGGTATGTTTTTGATTCAGGTCTAATGGTCATTTTCAGACTTTCCATACTATGTTTGTGAAGTAAACACTTGTTTCTCTCATAGTACAAGACTGAGAGAGTGTATTTTCCAAGAAAGGAGGATGACCAATTTACTAATCTGACATCAGTAAATCTCACATCGGTAAATAAGTTTGTTACTATTTCTGTGTAAAGTTTATAATCTGGGTACATAGTGTTTCTTTCAGTCGCTCATTGTTTGTGGTCTTGTTACAGGACGATCTAGATGTGCGACTGGTGGGCTCTTATATTCCAGGGACCAACATGCTGGGGTTGATCGTTTGGGCGTTTATTATGGGCATCTTGTTTGTAATGATAGGTGAAAAAGCCAAATCCACTGTGAAGCTGTGTGTCGCCATCAACGAGGCCACAAAAGTGGTGGTGACCTGGATCCTGGGGTAAAATGACACTTTCTGTCTACATCTGAAGATCTCGAGTGTTAAAATAGTGTTTTCAACCGTTTTGTGAAATGTTTGTGATAATACTGAAATGTGAAAAAAAACTCATTCCTATAATCAGATCTGACTTCTTACATTTGGAGCAGACAGCAGATAGTTTGAATTCCTGTTTTGGTTTTCGTTTCAGCTACCTGCCAGTTGGAGTCCTGTTCATGATTGTAAGCCATGTAATTGAGGTTCACGACTGGGAATCCATCTTGATGCTTGGCAAGTTTTCTGCCGTGGTCCTTCTTGGGTATGTTCGCATTTACTATTTTAGCACTGTTGCCAAAATGACCGCTGGTCCTCCTGTAGCAGCATTCATCAACATCAGCAGTAGTTTCAACCTGTTCAGAGGAACTTAATGTGCGATTCTCACGAATTAGAGGCCACAAATCTGACAGAAAATATGTCGGCGTTAGTCACTGACTGATTCTTTGATTTTACATCTCTAAAAACTAGAAAAATCAGAACATTCTTTTTCTGACTTTCAATTTCTAGATAAACGAATGAACACAGCCTGACTGATAATGTCAGGTTTTTCACTTCTGTTGTGGGAGCAACAACACATGAAACAGAACTTCAGTATGTCTAACCAGATGATATTAGTGTTTTCACAAAGCACTGCTTGCCTGAAAAACAGAATTCACTTAGTGAATTGGATTATTTTATGAATAATTATGATTACAATGAATTGAATTCCAATTGGCTTGAATTTGACTTGATTATTTAAGTGCCTTGAGATGACATTTGTTGTATTTGGCGCTATATAAATAAAAATGAATTGAATTCAACTTAGTGCACTTTGGTCATCCTTCAGAAATACTACGTAATCTTGAAAAGCCTTTTAGAGCAATAAAAAGTGTGTTCTGTGAGACCGGTGCCTTTAAAGCAAGACCGTGTAGACACATGGGCCTAAATGATTCCTCTTTTAAAAAGTTTAAAAAGTTAATGTAGTCATTAAAACCCTGAACTTGTTTTCTTCATTGCTGTACTAACACCCTGCCACGGGCTACTTTTAATGCATCGTTACGGAGGCTTCTTTAAAAACATGCTTCTTCCGTTCAGGGATAAAGCAGAACACTTCAAAGGGGAGATCTTGAAGTCTTGTGGTCTTTCTTTAAGCCACCCAGTGAGGAACTCCGTGTACATATCCAGTGTTGATTGTTTGTTGATTGTTCTTTTCAGAGAAACATGTCATGCACTTATCGTTCTACCACTGATATACTCCCTGTGTGTGAGACGAAACCCCTATTCTGTCATCGGGGGGGTTTCTCCTGCGTTACTGACTGCATTGCTCATCTCGTCGAGGTAAGATGGCATCGCGGAGTCGCTCGCGCGTGTTCATGAGCACGGCTTATTGTCAGAGAAAAACTGCATTCACCTTTTTCTTGTCTGTCAAAGCTCTGCCACGCTGCCACAAACATTACAGTGTTGTGAGAACAGACTGAAGGTCGACAGGAGAATCACCCGTTTCATGCTGCCCATCGCGACCAACATCAGCATGAATGGAACTGCCCTTTATGAAGTGGTCGCAGCTGTTTTCATTGCACAACTAAACTACGTCAAACTTTCGGTCAGCCAGATGATTACACTCTGGTGAGTCGCTTCCTCTTCTTTAGCAAATCAAAGTGTTTCTGTGATGTAGTCATGTGATGGGGCTATTAAGTAGAAATGGAATATACAGTTTCATAATAAGGTCCTGAAATGACAGTTGACAGAGTGTGTGTGTGTGATTTGCAGCTTGACGGCAGCCATCTCCAGCATAGGAGCAGCAGGGATCCCGGCAACTGGAGCTGTGACCACTCTCTTTGTGTTGAGTGCGGTCGGTCTGCCAGCAAAGGATGCGTCTCTTCTGGTGGTCGTGGAGTGGATCCTGTAAGTTTAACCCTTTATTCATGGCCTGATATGGCAAAAAAAAAAAAAAAAACTCTTACAAATAAGTTGATGCATGCTTTTGATCGGCTCCTGCCTATTTATGTGTTTAAGTTTATGTGTAAATAGCAAACATAAATGTAAATACAGTATATCAGACCGAAACAGAGTTTGTACAATTTTAATGAGCTTTAAAGTGAATATCTGGTCTGAGCTCCTTTATTCTCCAACTGAGCCTGAACCCTCTCAGACAAGCTTTCTGTCACTTCTTTAAGGAGTCTTCAGGAGTAGTTCTCCAGGCTTCTTGAAGGACATCCCAAAGCTCATCTGTCTGGGGTGGATTCATCCCTCCATCAGACCTGCTGCCACTGATTTTCAGTCCACTTCTTGTGTCATTTGGCACAGCTCAGCCTTTTCTCCCGGTTTCCCTTCATTAAGAACGGCTTCCTGACAGCCACCCTTCCATGGACACCATTTCACAATTCTGGTGCCAAAATACTTTTCTCGGTCCAACTGTGTTATCTTTGGTATTTTTGATAGATACAACTAAATAAATGGGATGGAGTGACCGGCTGCTGGTAACAAAGTGCCTAAAGATACAATTCAAAATTGGTTCTTTGCTAAATTGTCTGTGTGTGGACACAACACTGGTTCATGCCTTTAGTTCGGGGCCTTTTGTATGCTTGAACGATGGCCCAGAAGACCGTATTTCCATGACTATTTGATGTAAAAAAAAAGAACGAGTCCTATTTTAGCAAGGCAGCCGTCATGTTGTGGATGTTTTAATTTAGCAGTGCATAAAACAGGTGCTGAAGAGTTGGGCGAGACAAAGTCCCAGTTCATGGTATTACACACGTTGTTTGTTTTGTGTTCCTCAGAGACCGCAGCAACACTGTGATTAATGTCCTGGGAGACTGCTTTGGAGCCTCACTCATCCACCATCTGTCAGGAGAGGAACTGGACGATCAGGGAGTGGAGACGGCGAGGTAAAGCCTCAGATCCCATCTGAGGAAAGTTGTTTAAGACCCTCTGGAAGGTTTTTCAGATATAATTTTGTGTGACTTGATAGTTTTGTTTTCACACGTGCATGTTTCAGGCTTCCAGGGTCTCGTTCATCCTCGGTTACTTTGATTGAGGTGACGCCTTACAATACTGAACAATGTTTGTGGTGTAAGTCGCAAACAGTCAAACTTTTGCATGCGATAGCAGATGCACCGTCTAATCAAATCGCTGGAGTAATTGCGTCTGATGATTGTGGCCACGGCTCCAACCATCAGGCGCATCGTGTACGTGGGAATCCAGCCTGATAGCGTTCACATTTAGCCTGATCTGCGTGTTATGCTGCAGACTGATTGGAGCCACAGTGCCCCCAATGTCCCCTCAACAAGACACAATTAACCGAGCCAGACGACCCAGTTGAGAACACAGTTGCTTTGTGTGACATAAATTGTTTGTATCGAACCATTAATGACGACCTTGTGCTTTTTTTCTGACAAGGATCCGGGAAAGTGACGCGGCTTGTTGCCTCGATCAAATCAATATCCACACCATCAGCCTGGACTCTGAGAATGACTGCTTCTACACTCCTCCAGAAAGCGCGTCACTACCGATGCACAGTGGCAGGTCAAAAGCTGTCACGTTTGGAATCTGCTCAGTTAAACAGTAACTCGTTTAATAAATGAGCCACTTGAAAGCAGCATTGCTTGTGTGTGTGTGTGTGTGTGTGTGTGTGTGTGTGTGTGTGTGTGTGTTTTTCATCTTGTTTTTTAATCTTCCAATGGTTTGATTTCTTGCCGTGTAAAGAATGTAATAGATCAGTTTTAGGGACCTGAGTAGCTTCCCTGGGAAAGTTTTCTCCAGAGTGTTGGAGAGGACCCTCCGGCTGACTGTCGAACCTTGGATTCAGGTGATTGATCCTGTTTGTGATTTGCATGACCAGGATCTTGAAGCGCAGTTGTGGAGAGGAGGGCATCTGGTTTGGGAACCTCACCTGTAACCTGTGGTGTGTGTCTGTCATTTATTTATATTTGTAAAGACATTATGAGTAAAATCTCCAGTAACGCTTTAATAGATCAGTTTATTCAACTGAATCCACAACGAATACATTTTATCAGCCCTGTTGACACAATTGAAATGTGCTGTGTATATATTATTTGAATGAATGATTTAGATGTGGTTGTGTTGAGGGAAATGTTCCTGCTCAATCTGAAGTCATGCAGCAGGTGTAATTACGTGTATTTTAAGATGTGTTACAGGTGTTTCAACTCTTTCTCCCTCATCTCATGCCAGCTCTTGCCTGTCTTCAGTAACTCAGGAACATACCCCCAAAATAAAAGAGACACAAGAGACTCTGGTACTTTGTGTCTCTGTACAAACACCACCTGAGTTCCACCTTTGGTTTCATTGTCATAACTACGTTGGCCACTAGATGGAACTGTTGCTCGAAAATGAACCACATTGATTGTCCGCAGCCATAAGAGGTCATTAGAGAACATGCTAAGTATGGCTTGTTTAAAGCTGCTTGAACAAGTGTTTTCATTATTTTGCTAATATGACACTCTGAGGGACATATGCTGTCGCTTTTTTTCCGGCCAATTTCAGTCGTTTTATTTTCTCCGAGCAGGATGTGGCAGGTGATCATACAGCTTCATGTCAAAAGAGGCAAACTCTTTTGACATGACACCCCCTTCTTCCTGTGTGCTGATAGTACACCACTGTGCTACTCATTTATTATTCCACTGTGTGGCTGTGCCCAGAAAAGCTGTTGTACTCAATTTTTATCCCAATTTTTTTTCAAAACAGCTTGTCAATGAAAATAAGCCCTTCGTGTTATATGTTAACACTGACATGTAAGATACATATAAGGTACTGCCATATTTAGTCGACCCCATGAGGAGCATCACATTTAGTGTTTTTTCCCAGAAGGCAAAGACTTGGTTAGGCCTTCTTTGCCACCAACTAGCAGTGTGTTGGGTCTAAAAGTTAACCCAGCTGGAACACAGTTCACTCAAAACAACCCCAGTGATCAACAAAACACAGTGCACAAGATTGTATTTTTACTTGCAAGGGGAGCCGGATGGAGTGACAGAACTTACTCCTTCACCTGTGATCAAAACGACTCCATCCGACTTTCCCCGTGTATTTCTTTTTATTAAACAGCTTAGTTACAATCAGCATACGTAAAACAATCTTGTGAGCAAGATGCAACAAATGTTTCACTGGGACATCTAGTTCCTCACGTGTTGAGTGGTTGTACATTCTCCTACATAGGAAGACCAGAGCACCCTGTTTCTCACAGTTCCCTTTAATTACTTTGTATCACACTAAGCAAAGTCTACACATTACATGTCTGTCTATAAAATATTGTTTACTCAAAATGAAAATGTATATACATTTTTCCAACACAGTGGTTGCCTTCGCTATGTGGGTTCTAATTTCTTGATATTTACTCTCGTTCTGCCAAGCAGAAGATGACACCTGACAATATGCAAATACTCGTGGCCCAGTTTGGGGATAAAGAAGAGAGTATATGGTATTGTGATATTTTACAATATTTTTCTTTCACGCCAATGAAAGATAAGTGGGTGTACTCCATATTCTCATGTATACCTGGTACTACACCACTGAATGCAAGTACAAGTACATAGTGACCGCTATTAACAGATTTCGAACACCTACCAATTTGTCAAGAGATGGCTCGCCCAAAGATTGTGCTCAAGAGCAAACTGTTTCTTCGATGGAGAAATCTGAAATAAGCCCCACACGGTAGAACAGGATCTGAAGATAATTTCTGGTGTGAAGGTGAATGCATGCATATAGCCGCAATCAGACAGAAATGACACGTACTTGACCTGCAAACATGGTTGGTTTGGATTTATTTGTAATTGTTGAAGATAAACAGACTGTGCTAGGCTACTTGAGAGATTCAAACAGGAATGAGGCTCTACAGTTTATCTTAAATTTTTATTTATTTTACTGCTTAAGCACCGGTTTGAAAACAGGGTCTATTTGATCAAAACAATACACACAACTAGTACAAGAACACACTCAATTAGGCAAGGCAAGTTTATTTGTAGAGCACAATTGGTACACAAGGCAATTCAAAGTGCTTTACAGCTACATAAAATCACAAAAAGGCAAACAAAATCATTCCAAAAAACATAAAAAAATAATCATTAATTGTTGTCTTATGTACAGCTAAATAGAACTGTTTTCAGCCTGGGTTTAAACTGTCAGAGTTGAGGCCTGTCTCACATCTTCTGGAAGACTGTTGGTTCATATGGCTTTAACATGTCAGAGATGTACTTTGGCACTAGACCATGAAGAGACTTGTACACAAGCAGAGCTGTTTTAAAGTCTATTCTCTGAGCAACAGGAAGCCGGTGTAGAGACCTGAGCACTGGATGTACAGCAGCGTTCTGGATGTACTGCAGCTGTCTTACAGCCCGTTTAGAGCCCAGTGAGCAGGCCGTTACAGTAGTCTAACCTGCTGGAGACAAATTAGTAGAACACCTCACATTTTTACAAAATGAAACACTTCAGTCAAAATTCTACATATTCTCTTTTATAAAGACCTCTATTCTGTTATGATATTAATCATACAGGATCCATATGATGTTATTCTCATTAAATGGGTTAAACACTGCGGTTCTAAGGCTAAAACACAAAGATAAATTCCCAAAACACCACAGCAGAATATTTTCCATTTCTCTCTATATACCTCGTCACACCACAGCACTTCAGAGTGAAATCACAGCCCTTTTACAGACAGCCGTTCCACTTCCTATTCGCCCCATTATAAAAAATTTGACTGCAGTTCATTTGATTTTCTCCGGGGGCGCTGGCGAGCGATTGCAGAATGACCATTTTCCATTGGGCTGGCGCTAATAACTCAAAAAATCTCCCCGCTAGCGGCTGAAACCTGGAAATACTATTGTGATTTCTGACAGAGGGATGTGAATTTATATCGAAAGTACAATAACCTGGGAGTTATAGCTTTCTGTTTTCTTACAGGTCTGGCATTTGCGAGTCAGTATCCGCTAGCATCTAGCTAACGAAATCTGAAGAACGCACGGCTGATTACGACCGGCTGCTTTACGGCACACATCCACCGTGCCAGAGTGCTAACCTGGTGCCGCTAACAACAACCAAAGCCAAACCATTGGCTAGTCAGAGAGTATGTAAAAGGGCTGTGCTGAAATCTGTAACTATTTGAGCTAACCCCTCTCTGCTAGCTCAGCGCTAGGACTGACCACGCCGTAAAGTGATGCCAAATGCGTGACGTCACTCGGAATGCAATACTGACAATAAATGTGTATTTTAAACAAATCTAGTGAGTCTAAAAAAATCAAACCAAGTGCCGTTTGAAAGGATAATTTATCCTGCCTTTAGGAAAATTAAAATGAAACAATATGAAAAATTATATCCAAAGCAATGGCTGGATCTAAGGTGGATTTCATAGTACCACCATAGAGTTCGGCGTGCATTGCACTGCTTCGTTGGCGCCCCTAGAGTGCAGTACCACCCGGAAATAGCCGCCAGTTTTCCCTCTCCTCATAATAGAGACTCTCTGGCCAGAGTGCTAACCTGGTGCCGCTAACAACAACCGAAGCTAAACCAGAGGCTAGTCAGAGAGTATGTAAAAGGGCTGTGCTGAAATCTGTAACTATTTGAGCTAACACCAGAGAGTGCTAACACCTCTCTGCTAGCTCAGCGCTAGGACTGACCATGCCGTAAAGTGATGCCATTGGCGTGACGTCACTCGGGATGCAATACTGACAATAAATGTGTATTTTAAACAAATCTAGTGAGTCTAAAAAAATCAAACCAAGTGCCGTTTGAAAGGATCATTTATCTTGCCTTTAGGAAAATTAAAATGAAAAAATATAAAAAATTCTATCAAAAGCAATGGCTGCATCTAAGGTGGATTTCATAGTACCACCATAGAGTTCGGCGTGCTCTGCACTGCTTCGTTGGCGCCCCTAGAGTGCAGTATTACCCGGAAATAGCCGCCAGTTTTCCCTCTCCTCATAATAGAGACTCTCTTGTGAATTTTTTCCCATAGCTTTTAGACTGAAAGAATAATTACACTATTTTCTTAAAGTTCAAACGTTGTGTAGTTTTACTGTCCAACAGGATATAAAATATTAAAATGAGCTCCAACTAAATGGATATGAAATTACAAGGCTTTTTCAGCGTTATTTCAACGTGAGGGCGCAATTCTATTTGCTTGTGACACATACAACCGTGATTGGCTAAAGGACTGCAATGCGATTGGTCAATCTGGGCAACGTGGGCGTGGCTGGACGTCAATGTTTATGTAGCCTACTGTCCGCCCGTGTATGTAACCACGCCAAGGTCTCTGCAATGTGATTTCCTGACGGTGGTCTGGTTCCGTGTCGTCTATCTTATTGTCTTCCCCGCATTATGTGTACCGGCCTCTGACATGGGGCACCACTAGAGGGTAAAAGACGGAGGACACCGAGGAAAAAGCCGGAATGGCAGGCGCCTTTGGCTTCAAAGGCTGCCAGAAAATCCGGGGTCCGCAGATTAGAAGTCTGCTCGAGGCGAAGGATTTCTTTCTCTTCGACTGCGACGGGGTCATATGGCACGGAGAGAATGCGATCACGGGCGCGGCGAAGGTGGTTAACGCGCTGATACGCCAGGGGAAAAACGTGGTGTTCGTCACCAACAACTGTACCAGGCCGCGGGAGAATTACGTGCACAAGTTCTACCGGCTGGGCTTCACCGACGTGATGCTGGAGCAGATCTTCAGCTCGTCTTACTGCTCGGCTCTCTACCTGAGAGACGTCGTCAAGGTCCCCGGCCAGGTGTTCGTCGTCGGCTGCGACGGACTTCGCAGAGAGCTGCTGGAGGAGGGGATCCCCTGCGTGGAGGAGACGGACGATCCGGACGCCACCATCTACAACTGCGCCCTGGCCCCGGACGTCAAGGCAGTGCTGGTGGGACATGATGACAAACTGACTTTTCTCAAACTGGCCAAAGCGTCGTGTTACCTGAAGGATCCGGACTGTCTGTTTCTGGCCACCGACCCCGATCCCTGGCACCCGCTGTCAGGCGGAAGGATACTGCCAGGTATGGTGGCGCGTTGGCGCAGTTTGGTTTGGTTCGTTCAGGTTTAGGCCGACACACCGAACACCAACGCACACTGTTTTCATATCTGCATGACCACGATCACACGATTGAAATGTCTCATTGGACAGCTGATATGTGAGCATAATCTAACAAAAGCAGCCTCAGCTGTCTTGCTGTGATTAATCCGCTGCGTTTGTGCTACGCACTTAATTCGTCACAAAGACAACTAAACGTGGGCTCCACTGCAAGGGGTCACTCATGGCTGTGTAGGGCCCCCCTTTGACTTCCACACCTTTACCTTTTTAGGGCCCCTCTTTTATTATAGTGCGCATACAGCACTCTGTTCTGGCAGATTCATTTTGGTATGAACAGCTGAAATGCTGAAACATAACCCAGAAAGAGGCTCGTCCTTTTTTGTAATAAAGCTTTGTTTATTACACAATATGCATCATGTAAGTACATATGAAGTGATCTATGAAAAATGTGGTAATGGGGTATCTTGGTTGCCAAAGGGTGTGAGATGTTCACCATTGTTTTCCTAAATCATGAAAAGGATGAGGTAATGGTGCTGCATGGACCTTTGCCTGCAGGTTTGCATATTGTCATACAAATGACTACAAATGGGCTGGTAGAAAGGGAGTTAGACCTTCAATTAGTTGCCAGTTTGACCAATTTTGTAGTTCAATTTTTTTGTGAAATGAAAGTAGTAGTAGCGCATTGTAAAGCACAATCACAGTGCTTACTGTTCCCCCAGGTTCAATTTAAGCTAACGTTATTACAACTATCTCCTTGTCTCTCCAAAGGTTCTGGGTCTCTAACTGCGGCCCTTGAGGTCGCCTCAGGTCGCAAGGCCACCGTGATCGGCAAGCCCAGCCGCTTCATGTTTGACTGCATCTCCAGCCAGTTCAGCGGGGTGGATCCCGCCCAGTGCCTGATGGTCGGGGACCGCCTGGAGACAGATATGCTGTTCGGGTCCAACTGCGGCCTGGACACCATGCTCACTCTCACCGGTGTGTCTCAGTTCGAAGAGGCCCAGGAGTACAGGAATAGTGAGCTGACCTCCAACCAAAGCTTTGTGCCCGATTATGTGGTGGACACCATCGCTGATTTCTTACCGGCCTTTGAGGAACTGGAAGAACAAAGCAACTGACGTGTCACTTCGCTGTCAGTATAGAGCACAGATTGCCTCTGCTACATTTCAAATGCAACGTTGAGTCTTGCATTTGCACAAAAATGTTCCAATCAACAGTTCGGAAGTTCATCATACTTATCAAGGCGCTGTCTATGTTGTGAATAAGACCCTTGTAGATCAAACCGTCTCCACAAAAATTAACCACGAGTACCCTGTGCATTCCCCAAGTGTTTTCCTCTAGTGTTGTGGCCATTTTGTGACCTAACAAGTCCTTGTTGCTGTGTTTAATGAATATTCTGCACTTTGTTCATTCGGTCCATGAATAGTGTTTAATACTTTTTTTTTTTTTTTTTATCTTATGAAAGGTATTTTTGTAAAGCCATGAATTGTTCTGAATTCATGCGTTTAGGAATTGTTTTATTATTTTAGCCGAAAAGCAGACGTGCTCACAGGAACTAACTAACTAACCCCCCCCTTTGATGTCTTTGCTCGGGTGTCACTTTAAGATAAAAAACTACAACAGAATGAGCAGCTTTTCTCAGCTCTAAAGGAGACTAAGCTGACTACCTTCAGGCCAGATAGGTGAGGTGTTTATTCACTTTTCGCCTGTCATGTCTGTACTACTTGTGCCAATATCCACCCGAGTAACAAACAGCTCACCGAAGCTAATAGTTAGAAGAAACTTTAACAGTGGCTGGTCTTACTGCACTATTGTGAAATGTTAATGTTGTGAATGTTTGCCATATAGAGCATGCCAGCAACGGTATCAACAATAAATAGCTGAAAGTAAATTAAATATTGTTCATTGATCCAACCGTGATGGCTTGTCGTGGCTAATGTCCTCTACTGCTTGTTTCGGGGTCTGTGTACTGACATCAAACATGATAAGCACACATACAATCCAAATGCAGTATTCTTTTAATCATTTAAATCCAGTGGTTTACATGAGCGCAACACAGTTTGGAACTGATGTCATGTGGTGATAACCATCTCTTTGACTTTATTTAGCCCCCCACCCCCCAATAAACAAGAGTTTACCGCCATCACAGCCATGAGAAGCAATGGGCTCTCTACTGTGTTACTGGAGTTCCTGCTTGGATGTGGGTCTGGTGGCATTTCAGGAGTTTCAACAAAATTAGATGGCAAAGAATTAAAAATCCAAGGGATGGAGAGTTGAACTGATATAATTAAAAAAAACAAACCAAAAAAAAAAAAAAAAGTTAGAATTATTTGCACTGCCAGCAGAACCGAGAAGCTAAAGTCGTTGCTTCTCTGTGTGTATTAACCATGAATAGTGTGGACTTAAATTACATCACAATCATCTAATAATAAACATATGTACATTTCAACAGGATTCATGTAATGCTTTATTCTTCATGTCTCGTGGCATTAGGTTCTCTTGTGCTGAGGAGAAGAATAAAGATGCAGACTGATCTCCAACAGATAAGGACTTTGGTTGCAGTGATGGAGTCGCTTGATGTCACTCCGGTCCACCTCGCTGCGCCAAAGAGAAACACCACAGTACAGATCAGTAAAAAAAAATAAAATAAAAAATTTGGGCCAAATGCAGTTTTTAACCATCTCTACCTTCTACAAAACGCAGCTAGAATTTATAACATCTGCTGGCTTACAAGTGGATGTCAAAGGCAAAAGTTCTAATCTGTAGCAAAGGGAAATGTAGTGTGAATAGCTAATAGAAATGTACACGACAAACTCATTTGATCATTTAAGCAAGATTACCTGTTCTTTAACGTCACATTTTGCCGTTTCAATATATAACAAAAAAAAAAAAAAAAAAAAAAAAAAAAAAATCACAATCTCCACACAAAAGTTTGGTCGGCATGGTCAAATATCACAATTAGGGAAATCTTTCTGTAGAAGCCAGGAGTCTTCTACTTCTCCTTGGTTTTGATCAAATTCTTCTAAGAAAGTCTTTTAGTTTTGTGTAGTAGAGGGACTGTGAAACATGCACTGAGGTCAATGCACTGAGGTCAATGCACTGATTGTTAGCAACGGGACTGTGATGATCGAATCCACTCTTCATTCCACCAGTGAAATTACTCCTGACTGCAACAAAAGCCAAAGTACGATCCATCTGCCCCGGTGTTTTAACAACTGGAGACGTATTCTCTTTATGAAACCATGACCCCTTTCTTTTTTCCAAACATACCTTCCATCGCAGTTAAAGTGATAGTTCGGAGTAGATTCACCCTAGGGTCATTTGAACCATGACATCCAGCCAAGTAGCCCACCCGAAGTTTTTTCGATATTGGCTGAACATCAGCTGAGTTACTGAGTTATCCCGAATAGCTTAGTACAAGCGCTAACAGACCCTGGCAGTATCTCCAAAATTACCACACTAAAATCACATGTCATGAAACCAAACTTCTACAGTAGTACAAATATGGTCTGTACTCACAAAACGATGCATTTGGAAGTTTGAAAATAGTCCAGGAGTTTATTATTATCAACACAAGCCTAATAGCTTCTCTGCAGCTAAAGCTGCGTCGACGTCACTTCAGGGAGCTGGGAGCTTCAAAGTAAGATGAGGGTTGATCTACTACTGTAGACAACAAAGCAAGGCTGCTCAATTTCTAGATTGATAAAATAAATTCACAACTCCACAACATAAAAATTAATAAAAAAAATCATGTAGAATATAGCATATACTTTGTTGTCAAATGACCCTAGGGTGAATCTACTCCGAACTATCACTTTAAGTTCTCTCAACGTCATCAGTTCACAGTTAATCCTCCATGAGGGTCACACTGTGTGGATATCACTGCACAGTAGTACAGCGCACCACCTCTCCGGAGGCTACTGCATCCTCCGTACAGGCTTTAGTGGTTTTGATTTGCATGACAATTCTTTCTGAACGCTATCTTGGTCTTCTAGACCTTAACTTTACCTCCACTGTTCTTTCATTTCCTACATAAGTAAGGAAAGTCCATCTCCTTATGGCCTTCTCTAGGTTTCTGGGTTGTAACTGCACCTTTCAGAGTGCTAGGCAGCTTCCTAAAGTATTTTTGGAACAAGGTTTACGAAGTCAAGTATTTATAAAGCCTTGAAATGTGCAGCCTGAACTAAAACTGAGTGAACAAGTGATCAATCAATAAGCTCATTAAGGAGTCAGACCTCAGTATCTGAAAGCTGACGGTTGTGTCTTACAACTGTAAACCGTTTGCATGAACTTTCTTTCACTGTCCAATAATATGAGATAAAAATAAAAATACTGACGACGAGAATGTTTCATCTTCAGCATGCCACGCATGGTGGGTTGAGCCCCTCACCTGGATGAAGTCCATTTCTTCTACTGTTAACTGTCTCCTGCGGTACCTCGCAGGAAAAAGCTGAATAGATGCCAGGGTGTCTGGCGTGCCGGGGACTGGAGTCAAAGGTACATGAGGTCTTGTTAACGGAGGCGGTGCAGCCGCTAATGGGGAACTGGGGGCGTTGTGCTCTGGAAGGTTAACCGCCAACATTTTGGAAGCCTCTTGGGCTGAAAGAGTAAAAAGGCAGCGAATGTTAAGAAGGAAATCACCCCATGGTAAAAGATATTTCAAAGGATTGTTTTTTGTTAACATGGCCTATCTAGCTAATTATCCCTTTGTAATGGGGACAACATAAACATAGTTGCAAACAGCAATCGTGACAACCCCTCGATGTGGAGCATTAGGAGCAGTTTTCATAATAAATGCCGAGTGGCAACAATGAAACATTAAACAGAAGGAAAACAACAGACACAGTAACCCTTGCTGATTTGCACTGCTGTGCTGACTTCCCATCAGAGGTTAAGATGGCATATGTTTTAAAATATATATATATATATATATATATATATATATAAAAAAAAAAAAAAAAAACTTGAATTAAGGAGATATGACACTATACTAGCTCTGTGTCTCGGTCCCCATAAGCCTTCCCCCTTGACCCTAAATCAAGCTCTTATATCAGTAACAAATTGGTGCTTCTACGGCACCGATTTGGCTGTCCAAATCCAAAGAACTAGTGGCTTGTTAGGCGCTGACTCCACACCAGCATCAGATCCAAGTTTAAAAGTGGTAATATATCACTGTGTGTGTGTGTGTGTATATATATATATATATATATATACACACACACACTCTCAGTAAACACAATTTTCCCTGGGTCTCATGCGATTCCTTTGCTCAAGCTGATTTAATCCACCTGCTTACAAAGAACATTCATACACACTCACCATTGGGCTTTGGCATGCCCAGTCTGTTGGGGAACTTGATCAGAGGAGCGTGTGGCCTTACAGCCTGGAAAAAAACAAACACACACAGACAGAAAAACAGATGGTTGAGTTATACAGTCTGTTAAAGTATCAGTTCAACAAAAGGTTTGGGAGGTTTCGGTATTCTGGTGCCTCTTTCATGGTGCATCTAGCCTACCTGTATGTCTCAGTTTCACCTGCCACCACCACAGTCTAGTACAGTTCCCGGGAATATATAATACAAAAAAAAGTACTGCATTGTTTCAGTGTTTGTAGGTTTACATGTAATGCCCATTTCAGTTTGTGCTGTGGTTCTTCTGCTGCGTGGACACCATGGCAAAAAGGAGGAAGAGGTGTGTCACGTGCATTGGAGATGGTGACCGTACAGTTAAGATAAGATAAGACCCCCCCCCCCAGTAATTAAGACAGGACCCATTTTATTATATTCACATTGCGAGCACTAATGCACATGTCCATGTCCATGCTAAAGCTGAAATGATCCATTAATTGGTTGATTATCCCTATATATGCCACAAAGTTTCCAGTTTATATGATCAAATTAATGCATTTCCAACACCTCATCAACTTCTACAGTTGCAAACACAACATCTGTAGGTGATCTTATCAACATTAAGCATTTGTCCAATAGTGTATAGCATTGACTTTACCATCTAACTGAAAAAATATTAAAGATATTAAACAATTATGGGTATAATCTGAGTGTTTTATTGTAGGTTTCTTTAGCAATTGAAGGAAAAAGATACAAGGCATTCAGACTGAACAAGTTCTTAAGCAACAAAAAAAAGGTCACAATTATTATGTATTATGTAAATAGACAAATAAAGGTGAAGAATGTGATTGGCGTTTGTACATTTTCACAATCTGAGTCGAGTACAAAGTTATTCATCTCAGTATGAATATAATTGACTTAACCAGTCAGTCTTGACAAGAGCGACGGTGAAAACAAAACAAAAATGTCAATTAACTCCAAACGGACTTAACGAGTAAAAGTCTGCCGTCTCAACGTGATAAGAAAAATAGATTGTCATGACATGACAATGTGTTTGTATTTTAACAAGGACATTAACAAGGGTACGGCGGGTATTTGCCACCCAAAAGACCTCGATGAAATAAATAGATAACTGCCCAAAATCTCACAAAAATAACATTTTTCCTTACAACTCTCAATAAAGGCTTAACACACAGACAGAGAAGGTAAGTTGAAGATTTCAGGAGCAACATTACCTGAATTACTCTGGCGGTGGGAGCTGCCATTTTGGAGCTGACTTTGCTCCCCATGACGACCTCCGGGGTTTACTTCCGGTATTAAAGGCTCCTTGTAGCTACAGAAACACATCACACGGGGGCGCTACAGTCATTAGAAAGAGTGAAGTTTCGGCTAAAATGAGTGGTCCAGAGGATGCGGTTTATTATAATGGTGCAGCGGAAGACGTCAGAAACGTATCAGGATTAACAGCAAAGATGCAGGAACGATGTACAGCAGAATTCAGAAAGCATTTTTCATGCTAGCGACACATTTATTTTTAGTAGAGGACAACATATTTAACAATTTGACCTTATGTCCAAGCGCCGTATTAGCTGCACCTTACCTTTAGCTACGTCTTTACCTGTTTGGCGATAATTGCAAGCTGTAGACAGATGCGTTGTCAGTGACTGTCCTGTCAGATCAAACGGTCAGGCCATACCACAGCCTTCTGTCATGAAAGTATAAACAAAGACAAACATAAAGACTTGAACCCACAATGAAGTAAAATCACTTAAGGTCCTGCAAGGCTCCTAAGACTTTTAGTCCTAAATGGACAGATAATTGTCCGTTTGATGACGGAAATATGAATTCAAGCCTACTAAACTAGGCAAAGACAAGAATCATACCCTATCTTTAATTTCACTTCACCTTGGACATAAAGCACCCGCCCCGCCACCATGAAAAAAAAAAAAAACAACCCCAGATAATCTAGTCACATGGTCAAAGATCGCCCAATCATAAATGAGCACAGTAACAGAGATCTTTTGTGGTAAGAGATGTGTCACTAATAGAAAATTCAAGACCGCCTCAAACAAGTTCAACCGATGAGACGTCATTAAGGGCAATTCAATTACAGAACAGAAACTGATAATATTCAAAGCAACTTTGATCAAATATTCAGATCCTTTTAAAAAATTTGCTTCACGATGGGTCATAGTTTGTTTTTGAACAGTAGAGCAGGAAGGGGAATCCTGGACAAGTAAATGGAAATTAGTAAATGGCTCTTCAGAGACCCCTGGTGATGTGACTGACTGATAAAAGATTGCTTTAGAAATTTCACATGGCTACAAAATGATCCAGAAGGGTTACACAAATGCCACGAGGGAAATGTCGTTGTTGGATGTCCACTGTAGCCTCTTTTTCATGTCTATCCTTACTTGTCTCAATTTTTAAATTCATGGATGATTATGTCCATGTCTGATGTGTAAATCAATGTTTGAGATGGGTTATTGCATGCTCTGAAATATTTTTGGGCAAATTTCATTTGGGTGTTGTGAAGTGTTATTTGTTCTTGATGGGTATCAGGTAACCGTCGCCTCAAAGCAAGAGGGTTCCTGGTTCGATTCCCACCTCCCAAATACATACATCCATCCATCCATCCATTATCTATACCGCTGAATCCGTCGATCGGGTCGCGGGCGGGCTGGAGCCTATCCCAGCAGTCAATGGGCGAGAGGCGGGGTACACCCTGGACAGGCCGCCAGTCCATCGCAGGGCCACATAGAGACAAACAACCATGCACGCTCACACTCACTCCTAAGGACAATTTAGAGATGCCAATCAACCTAACATGCATGATTTTTGGACAGTGGGAAGAAGCCAGAGTACCCGGAGAGAACCCACGCATACACGGGGAGAACATGCAAACTCCACACAGAAAGGCCCCAGCTGGGTGTTGAACCTGGAACCTTCTTGCTGTGAGGCGACGGTGCTACAAATACATACATGTTAGGTTAATTGTTGTCTCTAAATTGACCGTAGGAGTGAGAGTGAGTGTGTTTGGTTGTTTGTCTCTGTGTTACCCTGTTATGGGCCATACCCTGCCTCTCGCCCAATGAGTTGGATTAAGTGGGTGTAGAAAAAACCGATGGATGGATGGATTGATAACATACAGGTTAATTCAGACATTTCTGTCACTTTCTTTTTCATTTGGACAAATAGGTGTCGATTGATTGAAATTATAACCACCATATCTCTGCAGTTCATCTGATGAAGCTTTGTGGATAGTTCAACATGTTGAATATTTCTGCTTCAGCATGATCATCCCCATACTAAATGTAGATGTGAAGAAACTTATGCACCAAATAATCCCCTCACTCGCACATCTAGCTTCTCTTCTCTTGTATACAACAAAAAAATCTCAACATTCAAGGAAGCAGTTTTGTATTTCATTAGATCTTATTTTATTAAACAAACTGTTCCAGGGTCATGAAAACAAACAGGTTTCGACATGGGTCATCTTCTGACTTGAGACACTCTGGCCTCGGTTTGATAATCAACAAATGTACAGAACAGTGCAGTCTCAAGTGAGAATTTGACCCTTAATGTAATGCCTCTAAGGTGCAGCACTGTATAAAAAGGGTGCACACCACTGTGTGTTAGTAGCTCCACAGCACAGCGGTTTGACTCATCTCTGCTGCTAGGTGTGAAGGAGGCTGATTCACTGGGCCTTTGACCTGTGAAACAGCTGTTTGAGTTGGTCCTTGGAGGTGGCCTCTCTCTGCTGCATGAGTTCAGCGT
Organism: Odontesthes bonariensis; assembly: GCF_027942865.1. NCBI lineage: Eukaryota > Metazoa > Chordata > Actinopteri > Atheriniformes > Atherinopsidae > Odontesthes > Odontesthes bonariensis. The sequence continues at coordinate 16,527,945 of NC_134511.1, read as the reverse complement.
GACCCTTGGTAATACCCCAGCCATCAGGGTTAGACAGGGAGGGACAAAGGGGGCGGCCAGAGGCTGGCTTCAGGTTCTCCCAATAATCACGACGGGCTCTAAAAGAAAAAGGAAACATTAGTTAGTACTGACTGATAATAAAGAGCTAACTGTGGCAGTTTGGACCAAGTTTAGAGGCCGTTCAGTGACAGAATAAGATATCATTCGTTGCTTCTTACCTGGCTCTGACCCAGGGCTTAGTGTGCATCTCAAGACCAGCACCCCAGATGCCATGTTTCTCAGATGCAGGTGGGAGAAAACCTCTTTCTGGGGCAAGCTCCTCCGCCACAGCCCTGATGTGATACGGCTCAAATCCACAGCAGCCACCAATGAAGTGAATGCCGGCATTGTAGGCTTCTCTAGCGTACTTGTGCATATCCCAGCGACTTAGAATCCTGGGCTCCAGACCTGAGAGAAAAAAAACTCTTAATTATGTGTTGATGATTTGTAGTAAAAATTAACTTTGTATGTTGAATGGGCACACTTTCTGCACCTTCATACAGTATACCACCAAAGGGAACGTGTGCACATACACATGGAGATATCTTATTTCTAGTCTGGGATTTTACAAACAAGAATCTAAAACAAACAGTTTATTATTACCGAAGGGGAACTCTGGGAGATCAATGAATCCCTGACAGCTGCAGTCAGGAGTGTGAAATGCCAGTGGCTGCACCATGTAGTGAGCCTTCAGCCCAGCCTTCTCTACTCCCTCCTTCATCATCTTGACGGCCTTTACGCAGGTCATGGGGTCAAAGTGGCAGTTGATTCCCACAATCTGGGCACCTAGGAAGCATACAGGAGTGTGAGCTGACAGTGGAGTGGATGATTAAGTTACCCAAGACCAGCTGTGAACTGTTGCCGCGGTTGGATGGATTTCAGATTTCTACTTTGTCCATTTCTTTTTCTAATGGTAATCATTTGTCTCTATCTACGGTTATCTAGAACTTTAACTCATATGCACATTTGTTCTTCAGTAATAATGTTAGGTAAACACACCCAAAACAGTGAATAGTGTAATAATTATTTTAGGGCATATCAAAGAGCATTTAATGCACCTGCTTTCACCAGCCTGACAGCGCACTCCCCTGGTGTAACACCGTGCATGTCTCCCTCGGGTCCAATGCACAGACAAGCAGCCACAGGTTTCCCTGTCTGCTTCAGCACTTCCACAGCCCACACGGCTTCTTCAACATGCTCAAAGTACTGCAGGATAAAGCACTCAGTCATATCTTGCTTCTCTTAACATTGATATGTTATGGAACATTGCTTTCACACCTAATAGCATCTTCTGGAAAATGTTAAAAAAAATTAAAAATGTATGGGTTTTCCTATGGTTCTTCTATGCTAATATACATATTTTTCTATCTCTACCTCAGCAATCAGAAAGTCCACGTTTTTCTTGATGAACACGTCCAGCTGCTTCTTGAAGATGGCCTTCACCTCTGTCTCACTCTTACAGCTCAGGTAGGATGGAGTCTGGGACACTCCTCCGGCAACCAGAGCGTCACCCTCGTTGGCAACTTGACGGGCCAAATCACAGGCGGCCTCGTTAATTTGTGCTCCCTGCAGAACAAAGCCAGGGTGAGAATCAGACAGGAAATCCAAAAAGCATCAAAGAATGTCATTTTTGATAGGTGTGGTGTTTTATTCAACTTACAGTAAAGGTGAGCTTGTTGCCTCTGTTCTCCAGCTTGTCATCGCTGGCATAGAAGGAGAATGTCTGCATAACATTGGCTCCAGCACGCAGGAACTCCCTGTGCAGCTGACGCACTATAGGAAATCATTAAGGGATATCTTTAATGAGTCCACTTTGAGCTAATTTAAGGCTTTGGGATTTTATTTTTTGGGTCTATTTGAAAAAGCGGCATGCTTTAATGTTCCAAAAAACACAACTTTTCTCATACTAGATATTGCTGCCACACCTTGTGACCTTCAGCTCTGATTGCTGAGATGATTTTTATGAGCAGATTTTTATTCTTTTTTTTAATGCATGACAAACTGGCTAATAGGCAGGCAACAGGACTACAAGCGGCTCTGGAGCAGTCCCTTTTACAGGACAGAACAACTTCCCTTTGGTGTGGACTTTGTTACTCTGCACATTCTTTACATGCATGAAAATCTATATATAACACAATGAAGGTAAGAGAAAAACTCAAATGTCATTAAATGATCTCTTTCAATTTAAATAGGATATTAATATGGGTAAACCAGCTTGTTCCCACCTGCTTCAGGGTACTCTGCTGCAGCCTCAGGGGTCCAGGGTCCAGCCTTCACGTAGCCTCTTTTCTCCAGAGCAAACACAAAGCCTCCATCACCAATGACAATCTCCCCAGCGTCAAGACGCTCCAAGATTCCCTGGAACAAATGTTCAGTGTAACTTCAGAAAAATGCAGCTCGATTTTAACTTGGTTAGTGGAGATGCAAAGCCACAGTGTAGCCACTTAAACCAAAAAAGATCTTTTCGTTTCAGGCAAACTATGAGAATAGCAGCTGATATACATTTACAGTATATCAGTCTATTATTTCTTGTTCACTGAGGAGTCACAAGTATTGTGTTAAATCCCACTTCTCACTATGAGCACAAGGTATTAAAAGCGCAGCCTTTCTGACTGCACCGTTCGATTTCAACATCCTTATCTGGAGGTGAAACTGAGTCCTTTACAATTTGGATTGTGCAAATGGATTTGCACTCATTTACATTTTAAACTGCTGATGAAAATAACAATCAATGTATTGAGCATGACTTCACTGATGTGGAGTTGCACTTTTTTATCACAAGTGAAGGGAAATTAAAACTTCTTGTTAAGGCAAATGTTAATCAAGTCAATCTCTTCAAACTATCATTAGCTCTCAAAATACTTGGGGATGGAATCAATTATAATTCAAACTAATTCTGAGAGAAAATACTTTAAAACCAGTCTTCATGAGACATATTAAAAAATATTATTGCAATTTTATTGGTCTTATTTCTCCATCAACAGCTGGAGCAGCTGTCAGAGAAATGCCCCCTAGCATGTTAGTTGTGCCGAAGATGCACGAGGAGGGTCAAAGCCCAGAATATCCCCCATGCAAATACACAATAGCATGACAGATTTGATTAATATTAGTATTGCACCTAACTACCACCTGTAATTTCTTGCATGGATACTCTACAGGACAGTCCTGAGGCACATCTAACTCTCACACATACCTTCTTTGTTGGTGCCATTTTCCTGCAGCTGCGTGGACCCCTGATTGCTCAGACTTTGAGAAGCCAAAGTGATATTAGTGTGAAGCAGGGGTCCACAATAAATCTCTCTGAAGAAGGGGAGTGGCCTGTGTGAGAACTGCTCTGATTGGTAGGAGGCAGGTTACACAACTACAGTGTTTACTCCTAACCCTCCCCATTTTAACTGAATGAGAGCACTGTGAGAGTGTACTACTAGTTTGGTCCGGATTAATTATGGTTCTTGATGTTTTTTAAGCGCCACTGTAACTTGGGTGTGGGTTTGTTATTGACCCTCAAAAGACAAGCTCTACTTGAAATTAGTTGCGTCAGTTCTTAAATGAGTGAATATGTGAAACGTGTACTTCAAGCTCTGAATGGTGAATGGTTTGTGTGTGTTGCAGCAATTCATTTACACTCATTCAACACTGATAACATATAGATGAAGAATTAAGTTACCAACTCAGGTTTATTGTTTAGGGGTTGCCATTAAAACACTCCACAACTGGAGCGTTGCTGTTACAAGTGCTTTTTACTTAATCTCTGAACTGAACAGGAAAAGCCGTCACTCTTTCCTCCTGGTGCCTCTCTTGATGATCGATGAAAGAGGCGGGTGCATTGGTTTCCTCATTCCGTCTTGTTCATGCAGAGGACTTGACCTTCTTTTGCATCTCCAGCACGTGCTTCATTTCCTGGGAGCTGGTGGCTTCTTTGTGCTGCATCAGTTCAGTGTGGCCTCTGGTCACACCCCAGCCCTCTGGTGTGGACATGGACGGGCTCTTTGGAAGACCAGTTGCAGGCATAATGTTCTCCCAGTACTCACGTCGGGACCTTGAGGATAAACAGAAAAAGAAAAGATGAACTATTAAGGCTCTAAAAACATTTAGATCTCAGAGTATTGGGTGTTGTCAGATGTTTTACCTGGCTCTGACCCAAGGTTTGGTGTGCATCTCCAGACCAGAACCCCACATTCCATGTTTCTCTGATCCAGGGGGCATTATTCCTCTCTCAGAGGCCAGCTCTTCTGCCACAGCCCTGATGTGATACGCCTCAAACCCACAGCAGCCTCCAATGAATCGGATGCCAACCTTGTAGGCCTCTCTGGCGTACTTGTGCATATCCCATCTGGTCAGAATCCTTGGTTCCAGGGCTGAGAACAGAAGGAAAAAGCAGACAAAAGTGAAAAGCTGCGTGAAAATTTTTTATTTTTTTCCTCTCTTTTAATGTGCAAGCAAAAAATATATTACCGAAGGGGAACTCTGGGAGATCAATGAATCCCTGACAGTTGCAGTCTGGAGTGTGGAATGCCAGTGGCTGCACCATGTAGTGAGCCTTCAGCCCAGCCTTCTCCACCCCCTCCTTCATCATCTTGACAGCTTTTACGCAGGTCAATGGGTCAAAATGGCAGTTGACTCCCACAATCTGGGCACCTAGAGATCATTGTGAATTTATTAGCGTGGATTTTTAGTTGAAGAACCAAAGGAAGAAAGTGTGAGCATATTAATCTACGCACCAGCCTTCACCAGCCTGACGGCACACTCTCCGGGTGAGACGCCGTGCATGTCTCCCTCTGGGCCAATGCACAGACAAGCAGCTACGGGCTTCCCGCTGGTCTTCAGCACCTGCACGGCCCACTCTGCCTCCTCAACATGCTCAAAGTACTGCAATCACATCAACAATAACCACTGATGGTTTACTAATCACATTCCAGACCACAGCGGTTTCGACATGACTTATTTAAAGCTTAAATGCACTCAAATATTACTTGAATTCACCTCAGCAATCATGAAATCCACATTCTTCTTTACAAACACATCCAGCTGCTTCTTGAAGATGGCTTTCACTTCTGTCTCACTCTTGCAGCTCAGGTAGGATGGAGTCTGGGACACTCCTCCAGCCACCAGTGCGTCTCCCTCATTGGCTACTTCTCTTGCCAGGTCACAAGCTGCCTCATTAATTTGTTGCCCCTGAGAGAACGAGGCAGGCGATGGAATTTTTAAAGACGTCCCGGTAACGTTGACCGACTAAAAGAGTTAGAGTGTCACAGTTGTGTACTCACGGTGTATTTCAGTGTCTGACCCCTGTTGGCGAGTTTGTCATCACTGGCATAGAATGTAAATGTCTGCATGACGTTAGCTCCGGCCCTCAGGAACTCCCTGTGTAGCTGTCGCACTGATGAAAACAAACTTTGTCAAATGAATGGTAAAAACTTGCAAGTTTAAATTTGCTTTGGGTGTGAGATATGAAATATTTGGGTGCAACGAGTCTTACCAGCCTCAGGATGAGTGACAGCAGCCTCAGGAGTCCATGGCCCAGCCTTCACGTAACCTCTCTTCTCCAGAGCAAACACGAAACCTCCATCGCCAATAACGATCTCCCCAGCATTAAGACGATCAAGGATACCCTGTGTGAGCAGAAGGATCCAATGACGCACTGAAACTATTCTCTACACTGAGTGTATTTTATGCTGATGGAAATGTTGTATGTCATTTATTTGTTCTAAATGATGGGGGCACAAGTGTCAAATATAAATGTTTTCAGTGGTAATACAGAGGCTAAGACAGGTGCTGTCACATGTTACTGTGGTTGAGTTTTGCAAAAAAGCATGTGCGATGACAATTTTACAATTCTGTATGTGTTCATGTGCGAGAAGCTGCAGCTTGGGTACAAAGGTGCAAAGATAAAAGCAGTTTTTAGTTTGAGATTGCCCAGCCGAGACTGGTTTCGCTCTTCAACGAAGCACATGCATGCACTCACACAAAATATGTGCTAACATATTCCCTACAAAGATTCAATCAACTGTCCAAAAAACTGCAATTTTCTGCACATTTGATGATGTTTAAGCCTTGTGTGCTGCATCGGTAAAGCCTCTGCAGAGTAATAGAGATGCAACAAAGAAGCAGCGTCGTATTCAGAGTTTTTGTTACCTTCTTTGTAGGTGCCATTTCCTCCCTTTCTCAGTTGCCGCACTAAGCACTTGGTAACAGTGAACCCCTCTTTTGGCCTGAGAGTAAGAGTACTGAGAGTCGCTTGTCCCCAGTTTTATACTGCTGCACAGCAATGGGAGGATTTCTTAGTGGTGCCAAATTCACGTCAAATTGCTACATGTTTGTTTGGAAATTATGCAACGAGGTTTATGCCAAAGATCAATGAAGATGACATGGGTTGTACCAGCCGTTGAGGTAACGGAAAAGGGATTTGTTATAAAAAGAGGGATCTGGCTGTATAACAATTATATTACCAGAGCAGCCAATAATATTGCTTGTTTAAGAATAACTGAGGGCCATAGGGAGGCGAATCATTTAAAAGAACTTACCAAGTTCTGTTTAACAGACCAGAAAATCTTTATTTTGTAACCACTAGAATACGTTATTGTTCTGCTTTGACAAGACTCCAACTGAAGTGTTTCTTTTCGTGATTTGTTTTAGACTCGGTGATCAAGTGATTATTTAAGAAAACAATCAGTGATGAGAATTACTCATTTGTTGTTGCTTCACATTTCATGATTTGACCAGAGACCTGTGAGACCATGTTGTCCTGCACGACAGAGCTCAAAATCATTCTGAATTTAAAACCACGGCTGCATGTATTCATAGATCATTGCGTTTATCCAGGTTAGCCATTAACACCCTCTTTTCTTCCCACTTTTTTCATTCCTATCTATATTTGCAACACGCAGATGCAGTCTGGCTCACATAGACACACACATGCAACACTCACACACAAAGATACGGGGATTATTGACCTTCAGCTGAATTGTGGTGTGTAGTTCTGCCAGTGCTGGGTCTATCCAGTTTCAGGGAGAACGTTACAGATAGGCCTTCTTCGTGTGTTTATCAACAGAGTCAAAGTTCAGAAAACCGCCTCCTTTGTCTGGTTCATCATAGGATTTCACAAGTGCAACAGCATCTGGTGTCGCAGAAATGTGGTGCAATGAATGAAAGAATCTTGGCACTTATTTGCAAACATGCTATCTCACAGAGACCTAAAGCTCTTGCTATTCAGTTGGGCTTTGGTCAGAGATAAAGAATCACAAAATTTGCTGAAAATTCAACTTTAAGGCTGAATTTTGGATAATATCTGCAGAATAATGCACAGGACTGTTTTTTTCATTTGATTTGAATCTCATATCTGGACAGCAGGTGTAAATATCATCACAAGAAAATTCCCTCCAAACTTAAAATTGCTGAAGGAAAATAAAAAGTTGAAAAAAATAGACTCATGTTTCACTACCAAATGATTATACTCTATAAGATTATGTGAAATCAAATATATTCATGTTTATAACTGGTGTGGAATAAAGGCTAAAGCTAGTCTCTACTTTTCAGTCAATGCAATAAACAGCGTCTAAAAAAAGGATGAATACATATTAACTAGTTATTCATCAGACAGAAAACACAGCCAACTTACAATATGAGTAGTGTTCTTTTTTTGCACTGACAGTGTTTAGAAAGGAGTGCCCTGTTTACAATAAGGTGTAGTATTTTTACTTGCTAAGGCTACAGCAAAAGGAACCCTCTGAACTCAGGCGCAAGTCCTTGCTTATAAACTTTTGGTCAGAGTGAATGTGTGCATATATTCGAGTGTAAGAGCAGGAACAGTTCAAATGTACTATGTGACACAGTGGTGATGATTCAGGCAGCAGATCTCAGAGGTTGATGAGACCCCAAATTCCAAGTGCACAATGAACCACAACTCTGGTCTGAAAAAGAGCTCCACATGCACCTAAGTGAGCACCATGCCCATATATATATTATTATTATTTTTTTTTCAAACAGAGTGGTATCGGTATGGTATCGGTATCGGCCGATACTGCACAGCCAGGTATCGGTATCGGTATCGGGGCCAAAAAATGGTATCGGTGCAACACTACCCATTACCCACATTACATCACGCTGACTGATCAAATGACTTATATAACATGCAATCAAAGGACCATAGAAGCTTGGAATGATAGCATTTAATTTTCTTCAGTGATCAGCTTCTTTTAGAGCTACCATAGATCTTTGTCTCCTTTTTCTTTCCACGTCAAAGCGTTGATTTACTCATTTTGTGGCTGCACCAACCCTCTTTCTGCTTTCCTTGTGCTATCTTAGAAGTCCCACAAAAGCCACATCAAGCTATACATGTTGACTTTTATTCAACACAGATTCTGTTCTCTGAAATCTATCGCCGTGGTCAATATCAACCATATCCAATTCCTTCTTATTCCAACTGGAATAGCTGGAGTTATTCCAGCTATTCCAGTTGGAGTGTCACAATCTGACCACCAGTTGTACTGCGTTACACTTTCCTTGTGTAGGTGCAGCTAGTTCTTGCAGGCTGGGGCTGGAACTGAGGCTGTCTGTAAAATTTCAGTGACCAAAGGCTGGGGCAGAGGGTGAAAGTAGAGGGACAGGGGAGTGCTGAAGGGGAGGAACTTTTTACAGTGGGCAAGAGCTGGGGTGAGGACGGGGATGGGAAAAAGGCCAGATTTCAGGCATAAGAGCCCCCCCTTGGTGGTGGGGGTGGGGTGTGGGGTGTGAGTGACCTGCTACTGATAAAGCTGTGGTTAACTATTGTATCCTAAAGAATTGATCAAGCATTGGACTTGTCACGTGCTCCTTCGGCCAGGTGGCAGCAGATAATTCAGTCTAACACTGCAAACATTTACTCCTGATACAAACTTGTCCTTTTGCAGAGCAACTCAATTACGTTACGTCAATTAAGTCGTCGATACTGTTTGGCAAGTATTCATCAATTTTCACCTTGCACCATTTATTGCATATTTGTGTTCCTGTCAGGCCGTGTGTTGTTTAGTGCAGTGAACACAAACATATCACTGAAATAAAGACACTTTATGGGAGATCCTGCAGAGCCATCACTAACCCACCTCTGAATGTTTTTTCTCCCTGTAATCTTCACACATGTTCTCTTTTCTGTGTCGATGTGCTCAATGGTTTTCTGTAAAACAGGGACTCCCTTTTCAACCCTCCCCCTCACAGCCTCCTCCCTCTTCTCGCCCTATCACAACTCAAGCTGAGGAAAAAATTCTGCTGAAATCATCCTTTCTTTGCAGATTTGTAGGCCACGGAAAGATAAGTACAGATGCAAACTCTATGACCTCCCACTATAGCCTCTGTTAGCTTTTTTCTTATCTCTCCTATGCTGCATAATTGTTTGTAAAAAAAAAGGCATCTGGTTGTGAAATTTCTGACTTGGATTGACTACTACAATGTAATACTACTTTCAGACACAAGAGGGGAACATAGGGCTAAAAATAACAACACAGATGCTCCTCTAAAGGGCACAAAAGGCCACTTTATTTTATGATCAGTATCAACAAAAATGTTAATAATATTTTCAGCTACTTTTTTAAAGTAGAAATCCTTGATGATTAAACATCTTACAATTGAAACAGTGTCAACACAGATAATGATAATCTTCCAGGGAATCTCAGCAATACAAGCTTGGGGCTTCAGTGAGGTGTTTCAGTGCAGAAAAGTGACTTATTGTTTCAAAATGATAAGTTGTATCTACAAGATCAGGCAGAGAAAGGCAACAGGACAGCATAAGGGTCTGAGCAAGCAACTGCAGTGCTGAGGCAGGGTTGTGTGAAGTGGTCATGTAAGTGTCTTTCATACAGCAAAGAGCTGCCAGAGCTCAGTTTGACGAACCAGATGCAAATCCTTACAGGTAAGCCAAGTTAAAAGCAACTCAGAATGAGGGCTGTGAAGAGTCCAATATTTTTGCCAACAAAACAACTCAAACTTTAAAAATTCGGTTTGAGCAAGAGCTATACTGGGGATTTTTACAACACCTTGCTTCTGCATCAGACGCACAAACTAGGCCTGCACTGACCACCATCTACTGCAGGTCAGAAAGGGACTCCTCATGAGAAATTCACACAACCCAGCTTTAAAAAAAAGAAAAAAGAAATATATCTCTAAGTCTAGCGCTTTTGATTAGCCATGGTTTTGAAATTCTGCCCAGACAAGCTACCTCAAAAAGGTGTTAAAATCCCAAAAGTTCTCAGGCTCTAACTGATAATATGTTGCATTATAAGAACAACCTGTTACAGCTGTACGATACCCAAAATGAAAGCTTATTAGTTGTCTGTAAGGACTAATGTGTGTGTGCAGAGTGACAGTTGCTGCTTCATATGAAGTGAAAGATATTAAAGTGTCCTTTAATAGATGAGATGTGCTGTCTATATAAGTTTTACTGCAACTCATCTTTAACTACTCTCTGTAATCTCACCATAAAGTCTCACAGAATGACTCAACATTACAGCCTTTAATCACTTGAATGTACATAAAGTAAACAGTGCAGGAGAACATACAAACAGGACAGGACACTCTGTTCTGTTTTTTTTTTCTCTCCAAAGGTGAGTTACATGGCTTTTTTGTGTATAAAAAAGGGGCCTGTAAAGTTGAAAAGCCTAAAGTCTACATCAAAGATCAAGCCAGTCACACAAAAAGCTCTTTGACACCATATTACAAAGACATGACACATGATGTTTTCAAACTGCATGGCAGAGCCAGAGAAACCATCCATTAATATAATTAAACATATCAAAGTTGCATTCCAATTTAGTTGCATGGCAACTGTAATCAGCAAAGGTTGATGGAAAATGGCTAAATTGGAAAATCCTTCCCAAATTTTGCTTTTTATTCTCACTTGAGGTTGGTATTTCCTTCATCTGAAAAAAGTTGAAGTTTGCAATGTCTCGTCAGATGAACATACCATGCTGAAAAGAATTTCTCAAGACCTCTTTCAATTTTTGTCCTGTAATTGGCACAGACCACAAGCCTGGTTTGCATGTTCTTCCCCAATGTTTTGCTGTAGGTTAGCAAACACTGTGCTGTTTATGACAGCCATATCTATTTTCTCAAATGAAAGTAATTGAAACAAGCCCGATGCACATTTTTCGTTTTGTGGCATTTGAAAAATGAAATTCTTCAAATTCACCTGCCAAAACGACACCAAAGTGCCCAGAACAGAAACTAGTGTGACATCAATTTTGGAGCAAGCTGCCATTTGTAAGTGTGAGAACGGTGAACATGCACCAAACACGAGCCTTTCTGTAGGGCAGGTCCTAAAGAGACCGGGGCTAAAACAGACAACTAACATTTAGGAGTGTGACAGGATGTACTTTATAAATGTACAGAATTAGAAACACAACGTGTTTTTTTTAATATTAATATTTAAGCATGTAAACTTATTCTACTCAGACCTCAACATAAGATTATAAACATAGGTACTTGATTATCAAAACTACTGCCGAGGAATGAGCCCCCTCAACCATGGGAGTTAGTTTTTCTCCTGTTTGTTAGCAACCACAGATGTGCTGTCCAAACACAATTCATAAAGTCACTGAAGTCCAAGAATTGTGTATATTTTGGCAAAGCAAATGGCTGTGACACACTGTTGATGCCCAAAGCTTAATGTGATTTTATGGGAATGTGTCAGGAGATGCTGCAGTGTTTCAATTAATTCCTCGTGTCTGCACGCCGATTCATTTTCCTACATTAGTGGATGAGAAGAAGGTTCACCAGATAACGAAGATTGGGATTGGCAAAGGATAAAAAATGTTTAAAAAATATGAAAAGATGACCATGTAAGGGCTCATGTTTTTATTTGAAGATTTATGAGTCAGACTCAGATTGAATAGCGTGAAACAACTACGTTTCTCATGATGGTGAAAGTACATGTTTTGCCACAACAGCGACTGCAGGATAGTTTAGTTCTTACATTTTTTTAGCTCAAAACATATTTTTCTTTCTTCCCTCTCTGCTGTGTTTTAGAGATATAGTCTTGTGTCACAATTATGTGATACTTTCTTTCTATCTTTATTCCTAATCTCATTTCCAACACACTGTAAACTGTTGGGAAATCCCCCCCAGGCAAAACAGGACATGATCCCCCCCCAAAATGCCAGGTCTCTGACCACACTGTTGCGTACTATATGTTTATGTTTACTTTACTCCACTGAGGCTTTTTAACCCCTAATTGAGTAAATTTCCTCTTCGAGTAATGGTCAGATGAAAAACTGGAGGAAAATATATCTGCCTCCTGTCTATGGTTAATTATTTGTATTTATCTTTCTCACTATCAACACAAAGTTTTGGCCTCTGAAACAACTAATAGGCACTCACGGGGAAACAGACATTAGCATGCAGTATGTTATGGCAGATATCTGTCGACATGTCATATGTGTCCACTACAACACTAAGAAGTATCTGGAAACGTTTTATAAAATCAGATTGTTAGAAATTCATAAAGTATGCAAAGCACAGTGGCTGTGTGAACTCAGTGTGTTTTTGTCCTTCTCCTTTATACCCATTGTTGGCGTTCTAACTGACTTGTGACCTTTTAACTTTATGCAGTGTCTACAGTTCAAAACCAACAGATCACATTGTAATTTTGTTTCCTGTTGCAGAGATCGCATTATGACTCTTAATTTTCACCTTGTGACATGGCAGGAGCCCAAAACCACATTTGCAGCCAAATGTTTATTTATGTTGGAGGTTTTAGGTATCACTGGTTGTTAATGTCTTGCTGACCACTTAAAGGAAGCATCATTTTCCCACCATACAGCAAACGCACGCACTGATAAACATGTTTGAGAATCTGATTCCTGCTGAAGCCAAACAGGAAAAGACTAAAATCATCAAGAACAGTCTTTAGTGTCATTCTTTGCTTTCAATTAGGGAATCTTATCTAGTCCTTACATTTTTTAAATAAAGCACAAACATTGAGTAGATTTCGGGAGAAAAGGTCACCAGAAAAAAATTGTTTAACCTCCAATGCTAACTGTGAGTCACAGAGTGTTGCTGGCAAAGGTTAAAGCCTGGGTAGATCTAGATGTAAACTGCACAATTACTTCTCAGTGAAACCATACAACTACCAGGAAGGCAATAATTGACCCAATTTTCTGAAAACTCAATAAGTATATTCTTTGAAGACACACAAGAGCCTATTATGAATGATTTAAAATGTTAATGTTATCATCTTAACACAGTCAATTGCCATTTCCTGGAAACCACTAATAAGCAAAAATGTCCTTTTATTTTTCAAATTTCCTTAAACATTTGCACTGTGTCTGCATCCTTCACATAACCATTACTATTTTTGCTTTTGGGGACACATGCACAAACAACTTCGGTTCTCACACGTGCTTTCAGTTGACAAGCCTGTGTTGGACTTCATCAGGAAGCTGTTCTGTCTTATTTGATCTTGTATGTCACTGTGTGTCACATTTTCTACCCTCTCTTTATTTATCTCAGAATTTCACATGTGAACCAAACGTTTGGTTAAGTTTAGCTAAATAGCATACCTGTTTATGGTTAGGAAATGACATAAATGGTAAAGGTAAAGGAAAAATAATGTGACTTGGCATTAAATACAAGCCCAGTTAACATGAAAAGGCTGGTATTCAGACCATGTTAGCACGAGTTGAATATTTACAAATGGAGAGTACAAAGGATGTTTTTTTTTTGTACCAGAAGTCTCGGCTAAATGATCAACCACCCACAGTCTGCTTCGAGCTAGAATTGTAAACATCATTTATATCTTGTTTTGAAAATTCAGGCATGATTCATAAACTGATAGGTTTAGAATCAGCGCAGCTACACATTAACTCCAGTGCAAGTACCGCAAATTAAACCAGCCGTTATTTTCACAGACAAGAGCAAATATATAAACCCATACACCAGGAATGGCACCATCATAACTTCCTCCCCACAGCCAGTAACCGTCAGACCCTGTTATCTCTCCCACTGTCTCTTAAGTCCTGTCTGCATTTCCCATGGAGAAATGCCCTGCAGTTAAGAGTATCTTCTTGCCTTTTGAGACCACAATGCTGTTCAGACCACACTTTTCTATTTCAAGACTTTTTAGCCTCCCACAGTGTTCTCACCAGGAAGGCACACACAGACAGCGGTGGTGTGCAAAGAGGAAGTCCTGAGCATGGGGGCAAGAAAATGACACAGTAGTAGTAGAGGCAGTGCAGAAACGAGGCATCATAGTGACAAAATGGACTGTAGAGTAGGTTTGAGGCTGTGAAGAATGTCATGAGGGCGCCGTGAATGTCTGCGCTTAAAAAAGTCCCAGCATCCCAGAGAGCAAATTAAAGCTGGTGTGAACAGGCTGGATAGAGGAGTTGTTGGGCTTTTTTGTACGCTGTGTAAGGACAATAACACAAACAGAATGCATCGGGAATGCAGTAAATGACAATGGTGGGGCATGGTTGCATAGTCACAAACACAAGCTGGATATAGAAGGAAAGACCAAAGAAAGAGAAAAAGAGCACGAAAGTCGTGATGACACTTGTGAAGCACATGAAACGCTAACTGAATCAGAGGTGGGAGCTTAAATTTTACAATGTCTTTGCTTACCAAAATGAAAAACTATACAGGATTAGCTTTCTTAAACTGTTATTTAGCCTCTTGTGGGTGTTTCAAAAATCGAATTTGGGTAGTTTTGTGACATCCATTTATCATGTAAGATAATATGCTAAAATGAGTGATAAAAAATGTTAAAATGGAGGAAAGTGTCCTGAAAAAATCCTAAAAAAAAAAGTTGCCGGGACTAAGTAAAAAATGGGAGAAATCTGCTTTTGTAAAGCAGATTTCTCAAGATGCCAGTTTCTGCCTTCGCTAAGATATGTGTATTAGACTTGGATGCATATTCTGCATTAAACTGTTTAAAACAGACTAAAAACAAGAAGTGAAAGACCTGCCAGACTTGCTACAAACAAGTTTCGATGTACGTATGCTACAAGTTAATCGGAAAACACTAAAACAGATTATGCATATTTTAACATTGTAAACGCATTATGTGGGCAATATTAAGTATCTTTCCTAATAAGCTTTGGACTCTTGGAGCTCTGGAGATAATCAAGAAAATCAGACTTAAAAACGGACTTACAGAGAAACATAAATACTAATTTCAAACATTATTCTATGGCTCATGAAGCTTGTAAATTTTTTTCCCATCGTAGTGGGAATGGCAGTATCAATATACTTTTACAAATCTGTCTCTAAATGATAGTTCTGACATGTTAAGACTGGTGGGAGTTGAAAAAGCGCAAAAGTGTGCATGAATGTAAACTTCCTAAAGCAGTTTATCACCATTGCTGCCTGAATGCAAAACGGTCCTTCAAAAACGCTGTTGTGACATTCACTCACTCACTCTTTCTCTCTCATTCATACGGTCACGGTGTGACAGTTTTTCCCTGTCAAAGTTTGCATATACTACAATGTAATAAGTGCAGTTTATGTTTTGGGGTCAAACTACAAGGGGCAGACAAAACATGCAGGTGGAAACTTAAGATGTGAAATCTTTTCTGTAACTTTCCATGAAATGAACAGGGAAGGTGTTTCTCTCTCAAAGTCAAGTCAGTGGCATTCTGTCAGCGTTTCTTAATCTGTTCAACATGTTCAAGAGTCCTAACACAAATCTCACGTCTTTAAAAGCATTCCCAAAAACTTCTTTGGAGACAGAACTGCACCACCTATACCTATTTTGAGTCTTTTTCTAAGCCAACTATATCCTGCCTTTATCTTCTCATTTTTCACATAGACAAGGGAATTACATGATATAAGAGTGATGTCAATCTAATTATTAGAAGATCAACCAAGAGAGTCCTGTTTGGTTATTAGAAAACAGGTCTCTCTTGGTGGATCTCAGTGAACAAAAGTTTAAACATAAAATTTGTGCTTTTTTAAAGACTGACATCAATCATAGAATCTGCACTGATTTTCTTTCTTTTCAGCAAGCTCCTTACCTTACTGACTCACTCAGTACATTTATTTGATGTTAGAATAAAAACAATTATTGTATTAGTCTGATTAAAACTGTACTTGTACTTACACATGTTAAAGTGTCACTCCTCCATGTATATGTTGAAAGGGGCTAAAATTGACTTAGGCGCTCCTCACATATGCACCACAGTTACCGTCTGGGCCTTTGACCCAAAAAGAATAGAGGAAGCCAGTATCAAGAAGAACAATTAGCCAGTAATATCAACAACAAGGGATAGCTTGCATCTCCTTTGTACAAAGAATAAACCATACAGCTGATAACCGTAAAGATGTCCTGTTCACCACTCAACATGGTTCTAAATTGCAGTCAGCTGAATTCTTTGTCAATTGTTTTGGCAGTGATGTAACAGGTTACACAGAAAAAGCCCAGTATAGACAAGCTATTAGGGGGCATGTCACAACCTATCATAAGCTGCTTTCACACATACATGTCCTGAAGGGTTCTACAGATTTTCAAGAGCGGTGGCATGTGCAAAGGTCCACATAATTCGTAAAAGACTTCTTCAGTGGAGATTTTCCACCGGGCCCTCAGCAGGTGAGATAGCGTGTGAATGTGGCAGCAAATATTTTTTGTGGGTTTTTCTGCCATTCGCTATTGTGGATACTTATAAATGCAGGCAGTTTGTTTACGTCAACACAGAGCCTCATCTGCTATTCTCCTTGTGTGTAAAGAAAATAGCGATTTTCACTGACTTATTTCTGTATCAATCCTGCCTTCTTTGAAAATACCCCTGCCCCTTATAACCTGCATTCCCATGCATGAGAGTGCATCTCAAGCAGAAAGTCTCCCACTGTAAAACAATGCGTGAGCAGCAACTGCGGAAAAGTCTCGACCAAATTGTTGGTACCTGTGTTCATTTGTGAAAATGGCTAAAGCAGAGTCTGACAATTTCCGGTCCATAAACTGGTTCTTCTCCTGTGTTTGTTCACTGGGCCCAGTAAATGGCCCAATTCAACTATAATCGGAGGCATGTCTCACACCCTTCAAAAATTGTTCTGAGCATGAAAGAGGCAAAACCTTCTGTAAAATATTCAAGAAAACAAAGAAGTTCTAAAATTCAGTATTCTCATTCTGATCACAATTTTTTATTCACTTGCAAGAGAACATTGTTCAAAGTGTTGGCCCTCAACATTTATCTATCTATTACATTATGAAGACACAAAAATGTGACTCCGTAGAGACTTTTTTTCTCTTCTTCTTTCTCTCAGACAAGCTTGGTGGGGGATGGGAGAAGGGGGTGGGAGGAGTGAGGGGAGCAGCAGCTGACGTCAGATGGCAGTGGGATGTCTTTGTGGGAGGGAGAAGGAAAGAGAATAATGTCCTGAAGAAAGGAGACTCAGTGAATGAGCGTTTGGGAAGCTGGGCTGCCCCGGGAAAGGAAGCAGCGTTTCAAAACGTCTTCGTTGCACCTACAAAGTCTCCTGACTTCGCGTAAGTAGAAGACGATGCAACAATGAAACATGTTGTCTGTCAGTCAGTTTTCTGATGAATGTCATAAATGAAACATTCGTTTTTGAGTAGATCTATAACTGTCCACACATAATGCAAGAAATCTTGTTTAGTCCAATCTTCAGTTGACCATTGGCTTTATTTAGAAGAACCATATTTGAAATTGTTTAGCAGTCTTTACTGGCAGCAAGATATTTGCATGCTTTATCGATTCTTCATCCATCTGAGGTATTTGAATGGTAATATCTTTTAGAGGAGCTGTGTATGAGGAGAAATTAAGTTTGTTTTCAAAGCCAAAGTGAGCTGATTGTAGTTGCAGCTGGTTTTGCCACAGTTCAGATGCAACATGTGGTAGCAGTTGAGCATCACATCACTGCACCTATTAGAGAAATCACCTCTGCGTAAAGATTTTTTAATGGTTTTTACTCCTTAATCTGTCTTTCACACATGTCCACACAGCAGCCCTCACTCTCCCCCTCTCTTTCCACCAAACCTCATGTCCTTGAAGTGCAGGGAGGAGGTCCATCTATCCGCGAGCCACCCATGGAGCTCACATTGTGCTGGCTGAGAGGGGAAGTGGTACTACATCATAAACTAAACAAAACCAGAAACATCTGTAGTGTTTATACAAGCTGAGTTCAAGGGTAAACTTAAGTAAAAAGATGAGAGGAGCAAATCACTACTTCTTTTATCAGAGGAGCAGTCTTCCTTTAAAGAAGTATTTACAGTTTCATATTAATGTGATATTTCAGTAAATTCGGTGAAATGTTGTATGACGCGATTAAGCTAGAATTCACTTTAACCCGACTGCCCTAACGGGCCATCTTTTCCTGACTTAATGACTTAGTGACTTAATAGGCACAAATGTGTTACTTGTTACTGACTGGATGGAGACAAATGAAGGCGATAGAAAAGGGAGTTTTTGTTTTTTTATGACCAAGTCATGCTGCTAAGTGAAGGCAAAAAAATGTTTTGCATTCATTGATCTAAAGTCATTTGCACCTGACAAAAGTGTAACTTGTAACTTCTGTCAATAGCAGTCTGTATGAAGAGGCAAATAATGATAAAAAAAAAAAGTTTTACATTTTTTTTTATCACATACGACAACATAGTTTGGCATGTTCCATAAATGCTTAATTTTTCACTGCAGACAATATCCCTTCAATGTGGGATCAGCTACCTATCATGGCAGCATGTGTGAGACTGCAGTGGCATCGCATGCATTACCCTGATTTAAGAGATGTTTTTATTCTAAGCAACTTAAGTGAGGAGCAAAAAATGGTTTTGCACCAAGGGAAATAGTACGGCTTTTGGTGTGTGAAGGGTTTAAATATAATCAGTGGTGGACACAGTACACAACTCCAGTACTTGAGTCAAAGTATTGATACTCATGGTCAAATCTTACTCAACTACAAGTAAAAGTTGCTTGGCCAAAATTTTACTCACGTTAAAGTACTGAAGTAATTACTTTTTACTTTACTTACTCTCTGAAACCACCTGATGATGTACTGGCATGTAGAATCACTCTGCTACTAGTAGCTTAGAACTAAGCTATTTTCACAAAAAAAATAATCTAAAACATCCCCACCCAAAAAACAGGAGAGCCTTTTTTTTCTCAGCACACATTCACTATTGAATAGAAGTTTACTGTTGAGTCCATTACCGCGAACAAACTACAACTCTGCTTTGATGAAGAACTTCAGTTCACAAAACACTCTCGTAGTCTCGACAGAAAACGACCTGGCAGCCAAATCCAGTTTTCTGCTGAGACTCCAGATCTTTTTACACCACTCTGGTGTGGCCAATTGCATTTTAGGAAAGAAAAACAGCAACAGCGGATTACAAAGCCTAAAAGGAACGAGTATCGACAAGCTTCCTAGAAATGTAATGGAGTCGAAAGTACAATATTTGTCTTTGAAATGTAGTGCAGTGAAAGTCATAGGTTTAAAAAAAAAATAAAAAATACTCAAGTAAAGTACAGATACTCAAAAACTGTACTTAAGTACATTACTCTAGTAAATGTACTCCGTTACTGTCCACCACTGAAAATAATTTATATAATAATCATAACGACTTCGCACGAGAAAGCTCGACTTCTATTTAGAGGAGAAAAAAAAATTGACTTGTAAATCTATACTTACCATTAATAAATATGCTAATGCATTCACTAGTCGTGTACACAATATCCTATCCATGTGCATATATTGGATATCTGTGATTTATGACCATTCGTTTGTCTGCAATGTTTCCATGTAAATGTATGGTATTGGCTCAATTCACGTGGAACTTTGGTTGAGGTTATATCATAAAAAGTACGAGTTTGTATCAGTTACATAACACTATCTACAATGGAAGAAGAAAGTTCGTCATACAGTACTATGTAATAAAAAAAAAAAAAGACAAGTCTGTTGAAGTACGGAACAGTAAAAGTGAGTTTTTTCTCTCTCTGCAAGTCAGAGCTGTGAGTTTGTGGATCTGAAGGGAGGGCCTGAACACAGAAATTAAGCTGTACCCGTACAACATGTGGCCAAGAAGCTACTTTCCATAAGGTTGTAGAGAGGTGTGCTTGTGCTTTAGAACACAACTGATATGAAACAAATAGATAAAACAGTTTTATTTCTTTGATTTTGTGCTTTCTACTCACAATTAGCTCTTCACGTTTTAATTTACAAGAACGAGTGTAACCACAGGATATCTTGATTTATTTTGAGCCATTCTTTATGAAAGTGTTGGTGTTGGCAGTGATAGAACATCCATCCATCTATTCATTTTCTATACCCACTTAATCAAGGTTGCAGGAAGGAGTTGATGGCTGCTGCCTAACATGTTTTTGGAAGAGCAAAAAATCTTTTCAGAAAGAAGTTGACGAGCAGGAGTGGAGAAGAAGTAGAGCAGGACTGTCGTGCCTGTCTTTGTGAAAATGAAATGCGAGGGTCACTGAGGGTCTGTGTGTGTCAGAAACTACAGGACCACTACAGAGTCAGCGTGGGGTTTGAAGGGTCGTGGTGAATAGATTTTGGGGCCACAGTTGGCCTGCTGTTGGGAAAGTAGCGGTGAATTCTCGGCCAATGGTGCCATGTCTTGAAGGGCTTTAGTGGAGCGAGGGGAGCTGTTGTCAGCATGCCTTTGTACTGTCTGCAGTCTCATCTGATGAAGAGGGCAGATTTCATTCAGGCTTTTCTGGCACATGCGCGCACACACTCATAAACACACTCACAAATGATCTTGGCAGATACTTTTCTCTGGGGAAGTCATGCGTTTTGATGTAATCATGCCCTGGATGAGTGAACACAGCCTGGCACCTTTCACAGTTTATGAATGTGTATTTGTTTTGGCTTTTGTGCGGCCGTAAATCAGCTCTGTTGTTTTGGCGTGTTGGGGAATTGTTTACTTTCTATTTACATTTTTGGGTCTTCGTGGTGTCATCCAAACCATGGTCTAACTGGTTGTAAATGGAAGTTAGAACTGCTCGCATTTCCTCAATATTCATTTGCAGTCTGGGAATAATGTTTAATGGCTATTCACAGCATGAATTGTTTTATAGTGTTTTAATCAGGGTCTGTAAAATAAATCTAACTAACTCTGGAGCACTAACGTGCATTTGATGGTGGCCATTACTCACAGGCTTAAGTTATGAGACACAACTTGTGGTAAATGCCTATCTATGGGAAAATATTTTCTCTTCTTGTAGCTCTTTCATTCCCTGTTCATGGACAGCAACAAAAGTGGTGGCTCACATGGTTATGGTTAGCAAAGAAGAGTCTTGAAGAATCTTGCTCTTGTTTCATAATATATGGGACAACTGGGACATTTTCATGCGGTCCAAAAGAAACCTGCCTGATCTTTTTGTTTATTCTCTTTGTATCTGTATTTGATATGGAGAACACTGTGAAAGCAGGTGGTTTGCCTCCCCACGAGCTACGAGTTTAGGTGTTGCAATGGCAAGGATTCATAATGAATAACTGATTAGCATTGTGTGCATGTTCTCTCATCTGTTTTGTAGGTTTTGCTTTGTTTGAAAAACTAAAGTTTTAGTCTCACAAGTTCCCAAACATGCCCTTAGAGTGCTGGAGGCAAACAGAGCATTGTGTTGATGTGTTGTTCGGCAGATGAAAATGAGAAATTATGAAAGTTTAAAAGTCAGCACTGCAGGGCATGAGTCTTTTGCTCTGGCTGGTGTTCTGATTCTACTTTGCCAGAACAGAGTCCTGATGAAGCAATGAAAATGAAGCCATCTTTAAAAATGAATATGGGATTGTTTGAGAAAATAAGGGTGTTCCCTGCATGTGGTGTATGGTCACTGTTTGAGCTACATTGCTTCATTTTGCCTCGCTTCACCTTGAGCTCAGCTGCTTGCATTCTTTTATGAAGGAGGGATATGTTTGGTCCTGCCCAACTCTGACAGGTATCATACCAGTGTTCTATCTCATGGTTTTTTCGTTTTCCTTAAACTTGGACAGACAGAAGGAAATTAGACTCATTAGTGGCCTGTGATCTGCCCACTGTCCCCCACTTCTTGTTTGAGTAGCTGTGCAGCCCTGAATGTGGTAAAACAGCCTTTTATGTGGCTTTGGTATGAGAACCATCCTTTTGGCTAGTCCAGATGCATGACCAGACCATAGCACAGCAGCTTAGGGAACAGATTATCTTGGTTTGAGGTCTCTGGTTTTGGGATCTGCGAGTTAAGAAAAATTAGTTAATAGAATGCTCTCTGACGATATCAACTGGGAGGTCATCTGATCTGGGTGGTTGAGCTACTGAAGAGGCTCTCTATAGAGAAACAAAAACATTTCCATCATCACTCACAGTTTTTGTCCATGAATGGAACTGTTTCTAGCAAACTCTTAACAGCTCTTTCAACCCTCCCCTTTTTATCTGGGTCAACAGTGCTTCAGACAGCTCAACCACCCACCTTCAGTTCTCTTTCACATTCACCCCCTCAGACTGCAACGGCCAGCACTCATTACCTCAACACTTTGGCATGCTACCAGCACTGTTGCTGATATCTCAGACCAATTACTCTAGATTTACTTCTCAGTGGCCTTCTCTAACTTACAACCAACTGACTGACCCACATATGACTCGAATCTGCTGCTTTGTTTGGGGCTTTGACTTAAAATGATGGTTCATTTGTAGAAATTTTATTGGGCGTACAGGCAGCTTGGCCAGAGCTTGAGCCCACATGGCTGGCTGTTGGCCCACGAACTGTATTTTTTGTAAATTCCTTGAGAGAGGGTTATTCTCATAGCAGCACAGAGACTGTTCATGTTGGCTTGCTGAAAGAGGGATTGAAAAAGACTGTGTCTAAAATGGCTTCAGGCCCTCACAACATGCATAAATGCTGTGTGGCAGGCTTGGTTTCAGTCAGGGCAGCAGGGCAATGTGGGATGAAACAGGTCCAGATCAGATGTGGAACCACATTTGTGCAGACTAGCTTTCATCTTGAAACATATCTACCATAACATCACTCTAACTCAGCATCGTGGAGGATTCATTAAGCGGCGCAAGACTCCAGGATCTGTCAGTGTTGGTCATGATACATATCTATGACACTCACATAGAGAGCTGCAGTTACAAAGATCTGACGGTTTGAGGATGCATATCTATCCAAAGCAACAGAGACCTCTCACCCACAGAGCCTTGATCACTGTGCTATGAATAAGTCATAATTCTGAGTGTCTGATGTGCTGTGAAGTGTAAAATACTCCTCTCTCAGCGCTCACATAAACAAAGAAAATTTTGACCCTAACAAGGAAGTGCTGTTCAAGCACTTTCCCAGAAGTCTGTTCAACAACCAGCAAACAAGCGGAAATAATGTATCAGTTTCAGGATGTAGTGACCTTTCTCCACATTAAAACAACACTGTAGCCCACTCACACTCATATCCTAGCAAAACACACAGTACGCACATGCATGCAACCACGAACACATGCGGATGCAGACTCATTGAGGAGCTGTTTTTACACATTATCACCCTAAAAAACGCTCAGAGAAATCTGTAAGACTGCTGTCAGTACCATTGTTTAAAAAGCTGAAGAGGCTGTTCTACACATTTCCACATAATAATCTTTTAAAACTGGTGGGAAAAAGTCACTTGAACTTTTTTATTACTCTCTTACTGCAGTCTTCAGTGAGAAGAGAAGAGGTTTGAATGAGGATATTTCCTGGAAGAGCTGAGCACAACACACAGGCTGCTAGCCGACTGCCTCGACAAGGTATGTTTAGGCTCCAGTTCTGTATTTTGAAGTGGTAGAGGTGATAATTTGTGGGCACTATAGCCTTAACAACGGGACCATGCCATGGGTGTATAGACTATAATCAGCAGCAAACATAAGACTCTAACTCCACGAAGTACCAAAAACTATAGACTGGGCAGCCAAAAACAAATACTCATGCAAAACAAATGTCACACTTGTACTTTATATGCATGATGAGTACAGTCGTAAACAAAAAGAAGACCTAGATTTTGTTTTGTAATGCTTGTCTTGCGTCGAGCTGCCTTTGTGGTGAGTTAGGCAGCTGAAGTGTGTGCTGCTCTTTGAAACCATTGTAGCTACTGCAGAATGGAAACTGTGATAAGAACAAGGAGAGCCCTGATGTATGGAGAGGGCTGGCGTAAACTCAAGGACTGTAATAGAATAGGGGCACTCCCAAAACTGTCCTCAACCTCATAAACATACTTCAAGTACCTGATTATATTTTTACTCGGGTTTCTCCTCATTGCTACAATTCCCTGGAAGTAGAGTCACAAAGGCAAGTCTGCTCCCTCAGACATTCCTTTTGTATGTTTTGCAGAAGCCTGTGTGAGGGGCGACGGTTTAGATTAAAGGAAGATAAAGTGACATATCATCTTCAGAGGCGCAGACACTGATGCTTCTTGTTTGCTTCCTGTTTATTTCTGCCACTTCCTTTTTGACTGACAATGAATCATGACGTAACTGAATATTCTTTATCCTGTTACTATAAGTTAACTCGGCTTGGTTGTAATTTAAATCCACTCCCTCTGTTTATCTTCAAGCTGGATGATTATATGTAGACACTAGACAGTGTACTTTGGCTGAGGTTTCATGGAATCTCTAATTAGGATGCAAAATTGTAGAATAAGAATAAGCGCCTGAAATTCTGCTCAAGGCAAGCAGATGAAATGTGATGAACTTGAGTGATAATGCTGCAGATAGGAATCGCTTTCAAACACAAATCAAAGCATACCTGTACACAATCTCATACAGAGTGCCTCACATAACTTTACAACACAACCGTGAACTGCAGACACGACTGAATCCCCCTGAACTGAGTCACACCCGCATCTTGAGTGTTTCAAATCTCCTACCAGCTCCTCAGACATTGTCATGGTTGTGACTTTGTAATTTTGACGTGAATCTGTTGTTTTCTGCTCAACCCCAGATGAATCAGTGAGCCTTTTCCAACCAACAAGAGATAATACTGCTTTTTTTTCTGCCCCTGTGAAATGTTTATTTGCCTTGAAATGACTCAGATCATATCAGACAATATACAGCGTCAGTGTTCTTTCCCCACATATGTGGTGGAATGATTTACCATCCTAAATCGAGGCTGGCAGGGCAGTTATGTGTAACCTAATACCTTATTTATTCCTTGTAGGCTGTCTAAGTGACTTACAGCTTTAAATGAATGTTTTTGTGTGGAACTTTCTTCACCAATAAGATGACACATTTAGAAAGAATTATTGCAAAGTAATTTTAGAGATTAGACCACTTTTGTCAGTTGAACAAGCTTCCCACAAACTCTTTTAAAGTCCCCATATTATGCTAATTTGTAGGTTGATGATATTAGTTTTTGGGGGTCTACAAGAATAGGGGGAGATTTATTATCCTGGGAAAATTAGCATGCGGTCATGAATGGCACTGATCGGGCATATATGAGTAGAAGAGTAAGAAAATCTCTTTGGACTTTACCTACTACCAGTTACCCCACAGTCTACTGCCCACCCCACAGTTATCTGTAAAAGTCTGTATTATTCCATAAAATGAATGTTTGTGAAAGTAAAGCTGTCAGTGCGTCACTTCATCCTCGTCATTTGGTTCTGTGTTATTAAGAAATCAAACATTAACAAATCATTCCATGTGATTCACTCAAATATTTGTCTTTAGAAATGTTGTGTACCAATAAAGAAACTCCCACAAATACATATAAAATGTGACCAGGCTTGAAAACCACCTCCTTCAGGCACTAACTTATCACTGTGCCTCTTTAGTAAATCTAGTAACTTTTCAAGCCCAAAGCAGGGTGCAAAGCAGTAATGAATCTACCTCTTACAGTTTAAAAAACACATTATTCTATATGCAGAACCTGTTGTTATGTCTGAAATGCATCCTATTAGCTTTTGTCTTTTTAAGGACTCTCTCTTGAAAATCCCAGTCTGCCCTTATTGGTCAGTTGATTGATTCAAATTGGCTAAGTGCAAGGCATTTACTTTGTTTGAGTGATGCTTATGCAATTTACTTGATGCTATTTAGTAATGCAAGGACCAAACCCAGCATTTCAGTTAGTGCAGGAATAGTACCTTCATTTGGAGAGAAGAGCTTCCTTTTCTGTTAGCTTTGAGATTTGACACTTTGCAGACAAATGTTTACATTTGTTGGTGTTGTGGAGGAAACAAATGGTCATCGAAATTAACACAACAAAACAGATAAGTGTTGAGCTAATACTGCAAATTCATCTTTGAATAAAAAGGAGCTGGTAATTTGATTTATTACCGGTTCTCTAAAAATATGTCTATATTCAAATCGCCAAATGCTTTTCAATGTTTGGGGTTAACAGCAGAAAGGCAACACAACTGGATAGCTAATATGCACATACTTCAATAGTCATTTATCCCAAGTCATATTGCATGCGCAAAATTGAAAAACACCAGTGCATATTGCAGCTTTTCCTTGTTCAAGTTACAACTTGACAGAGGGGACATCTCACAAATACACTCATGACTCAACCAGTGAGATCCTCTACAGTAAAGACAACCAGGCAGAATGTAAAACAGATCCCACATATTTTTCTGTGTGTATCATAATGCTGGATCATGACATGAGAGGCCTCTGAGAAACCCTTTTACTTCTATGAGGCCATGGCTGGCTGCGGCAGGGCCAGTGTGGTCACAGCAACTAAATCATAACATAGCAACAGTATCACAATCACTTTGACTGGGACTCATTTGCTCACAGACACACACACAGAACTGAGTGTCATCTGCAAAGTGTTACAAATGATTTTTTTAATCAAGTTTTGATTGCCGTCAAATTTTGCCTTAATAAAGCCAAAAACCACTCCTTCTAATGCCTTGCCATTACTCAGACTGTAATTCAAACTGTGAACCGAGCCATCTTATTCATGTAGTGCACGTTTGCCACAGTGAGGACCTGTCATGTGTTTCTGTTACTGTCAAATGTGGCCGGTTGTAACAGAACTCTGCACTGAACTGTGTTAACTGCTGCCCACTGGCAAAACTCACAGAATTCCTGTTGCATTGGCAGATAAAATCAAGCGCCCAGAGGTCTGGTAATAGTGAGTAAAATCATGACGGTATAAACTAAGTTGTCTCTTGAAGTCATGTCAGTGATTCATCGTGACTTTTCAGAGGACCATCTGGAAGTGTTGCTCATGGTATACACACAGCTGGCTGATAGAAAGTTTTAAGTATCGAGGGCCTGAGATAACAGAGGTACAGATTGAGCATCCTGTGGGTCAGTGAGTAAACACAAGGGAGCTTGATGATTCATAGTGGATGGGAAATTATTTCTTGAGCTTTCTTACGCTTTATTCCTCTTCTTCCCACTTGTATACCTTATCTTTTCCTCCACGTGTCTCTGTTTCCGTAGGTTTCAGGCGATGCCATGACTAAGGGAATCTGGTTCAGTGCTCTGTAGCTGTTTGGGACGACCTGAACATTACCTCACCTTAAAGAGCAGGAGGGAAAAAGCAAAGAAGAAATAGTGCCAAGAGGAGGGAGAACATCTGCTCTGTAGAAGATAAGATCAGCAGTCCATCTGGATTTGAACAGAGGACCTACCTGACCTTTCTGTTTGAGGAGAGAGGAATTTAAACTCCTCAAAAAGACACTTGAACCTTGAAAGAGATAAGAGGATATTTAATTGCATCTTTTAAACGATTATTTACCTTCTCAAAGCCAACACCATGTGCCATGTTATTGTAACATGCCGCTCTTTGCTGTGGACCCTGCTCAGTATTGTGGTTGCCTTTGTCGAGCTCATTGCCTTCATGAGCCCTGATTGGCTGCTGGGATCCCCTCGGTCGGAGAATGGGAACGAAGTGGAGTTCGGGGAATACAGGCCATCGCTCGGCCTCTACAGCCGCTGCCTTCGTGTCGGGTCCCGGGGAGTCGGTGTGAGCTGTGGGCCCTATGCTGGGTCATTCGGGGAATTGGCCAGTGGCTTCTGGCAGGCTGCCATGTTGTTTTTGGCTGCAGGAACGTTAGTGCTCGGGTGTGTGGCGTGCATCTCCATCTTCAGCTTGTGTTTTCAGAGCATCCTGAAGAAGAGCATATTCAACATATGTGGACTGCTTCAGGCTATAGCAGGTGAGACATCTGTCTTTGTGAGCAGACATGATTGTTTGTGATGTAGAAAAAGTTTTCCTCTGTCCAGATCTTCCACACAACTGTGCTCTTAGAGGCCAGTTTCCCTCAACATGGAGGACATTTAGTTTTTGAATCTCTTTCAACATCATCCTTTACCTAGAAATGTACATTAGATATAGACAGGAATCGAATGAGAATGAGAGAAATGATTTGTAACAGAGTTCTTAGCTGGAATAAAACCAGTAACCATTTGGTTCTGAGAGACTTGGAAATGATCATACAGTAGTAGACACCATCAGCCCCAACATTAAAACCACCAAGAGGTGGAGCATACACTTTAAACACAAACTTTTTAGCCTAATAGATAGATACATAAATGAATGAATACATATTGAATAAATATTTTGATAAAATAAATACAGTCCCTGCAACTTTAAAAAGAAAAAAAAGATTTTTGCTTTGAGAAATTTAAATAGAAAATAGCTAAAGAAATATTTTTGACCTCCTACATTGAATTAGGGTGGTTTCCATTCCCTTTGCTATCAAAAGTAGAATGCATCACCACTTCTTTGATCATTTGTAGCAATAGCACAAGTTTTTAAGTTTTTTTTTTCACATTTTTTTTCCTGACAATCAGAAAGAACAAACCAGCCACATTTTATGAAGTTTCAGCTATACTGGATTTGCAATGCAGTCAGTATATATATATATATATATATATAAAATCTTATATATATATATATATATACGTATATATATATATATATATATATATATATATATAAAATCTTTTTAGCATACTAAATAGCCTGTTGGTATGAAGTTTATGGAGCCCTACACTTATCATTATTATATTTTTTAACAAAGTCTGGGTCAAAATTAAACAAAAAATCCTGCTTTGAAATACACACAGAACAAACATGTACCCCCACATTTATACTTATTTATTTCCCCTTTTTTCTGCGTTGCTTTACTTTATCTTCATGGTTCAAACATTCAAAGTTCTGGGTTTTACTGGAGCTAGTGCTTATACTATGGGATCTTTGGCGTTGCAAGCAAGACTATGCAAGTACATTTCTGTGAGTAGCCCGAAGGGAATTTCACTGTTGATGACGTTAGAAGTTGCAACATCTTATTTCACACGTTGGCAACATCAGGTGATGTTCCGTTGCATTCCCAAAGAAGGAGGTTGAATATTCCGACCAAAGTTCTCCTCGTCTTTTTGAATGTTTCTTTCAATGATGGTCAACCACATGTGTTTAGCTGTCCAGATCCGTTGAGAAGGAGGTAGATCATTTTGTGACATCACTGTTAAGGATAGGTGGGGTAAAACATTGGTCTCTCCCCTCATCACAAATCAAATGCTTGTCAGTTGAAGAATAGATGTTATCTTTACTAGAGCTGAGTCACCATGTTCCAGCCTGCACTGTGATTTATGTTTTCAGTCTCCATGTTTACGTGACTAAACCCCTCATCTCTCACCATGTGCTCTCTCTCAGGCCTGTTGCTGATGGTGGGCCTCATGCTATACCCTGCCGGCTGGGGTTCAGAGAAGGTGATCAGCTACTGTGGGCTGGAGGCCTCACCCTTCAGGCCTTTTATGTGCTCGCTTGGTTGGGCGTTCTACGCAGCGATAGGAGGAACTCTGGCTGCGTTCCTGTGCGCTGTCTTGTCTGCACAGGCTGAGATTGCCACCTCCAGCGATAAGGTTCAGGAGGAGATCGAGGAGGGGAAAAGCCTTATCTGCCTGTTGTGAGCTTTGGAAATAAAAAACCCAGAAGGAAATCACCCCTTGATGTATTTGCTTGGACGTGGACAATGGTACATCTCAGTGGAGGAGGACAGATACTTCTCTAGAGGTTTTTCCTCTTGATGGTCTTGATAAAAGATTGTTGAAAAGATTTTTTTTTAACTTTTTGCTGAAGACTACCTGATGAGACAAAGCTTTCGTTTCTTCTACGTCATCAGGTTAAACTATCAAGTCTCAGAAAGAAACGTTTTTTAGTATTTTTTTTTCAACAAGATGTTTATTTTTATACAGACTCTCACCTTTAACAAACCACTGCACTGGAAAAGCAGAAGATTAGTTTAAGAAAGTGGTCGTGAGTATGTTAAAATAGTTATCATGGAAAAGTTAAACGCTGCCAGATGGAAGATGTTGTGTATGTGTGTAACATCATCATGATGTTCATTCACATGGTTCACCTGCAGACCCCAACAAACCACTAACCACGAGCACATTTGTTTCCTTAAACACTCAACAACAGCTTGCATATGTTCTCTGTGTGTGATTAGATGTTAACTGTCGAAGTTTCTAAATGTCCGTGTGCTCTGGTTCTGTTGCACAGCAGGACATTAATACGTTACCTAACCTTAGATGTGCCACTGAAGGCATTGCTCACATCAAAAGGAGCTCCCCCTGTTAAACAGGTTGTCTGTGGGTGCATTGCGGCTTAACAACTGGCAGAGTGTGCGAAAAAGAGAAAAACAACAACTCTTGCCAGATGTTTGACTTCTTTGGGCTTTCATGGGGGGATATCTGCTCTCACAAAATAAATAATCAATTCAGCTTTTTCAGACTCTTTACTTTTGCCACCTCAGTATTCTTTTTTTTTTTTTAAATTTCCCCAAGATTGATTAAGATGGACCCTCCTTTTAGTTTTGGTACTTTTGGAATATTTTCTTTCTCAAATTGCACCTAACGTTGTATTTTGCACTTGCTCTTTACTGCATTTTGTATTGCTGCATCATTTTTTTCCTTCATCCGTGCTCCATGTCATTGTAAATGTTAGGTTTCATATGATGCCGTGCTTTTATCGCTGTAGATGAGATGTGCAATAATTCCTCCATAGTGTTTTCATGTGAGAGTGAGTGGACTGAGAGAATGAGCCTTAAAGTGAAATCAAGAGAGCCCCTCTGTGCTGAATTTAATTGTTTACTGTCTGCTATTTTTGTTACATTAACAAAAGGGTAACAGCATGCATGGCACGATATATGATGGCATATTGATAAGAGGCTGATATGTATGAGGAAAGATAATCTGTATACAAATAACCAATGTCTTAAGTAAATGTATGCGATAAATGTGTGAAACCTGCTTCCTGTCCTGGACTCAAACTTCCTGTAGAAACACTGACACCCGGAGGCAGCCAGTGGTCAGCACAGAACAAGAACAAACCTCCTTTGAGATCAATTCAAATGGTCAACACATAATTAACAAGGAGGAAAGATTAACGTAATGGCAGCAAACGTTAAAAACGCTATTTCTTACTTGCAAATATTGACTTTCATGTTAAGTATAGTTAACTTCAGTAACTCTAAAATGGTTTCCTGAAATTAAGTCCACAAGCTTTTCTTTCAAATTTTATTTAATGTTAATACCATAAATATACAAAACTCAAACTATTTCACATGCGACAAAGGCCAGACAGAAGTGCATTACTTTTTTTTTCTTTTTACATGTGATTGACAATGGGGATCAAACTTTACAAAATATACAAGTGTCCCTTTTGGATGAGTTTGTTCTCTGATTCAGTGAAATAACACGGCCACAGATCAATAAACACAGTTTTGTGTCAGCAAACTTCAAAACACGTTCTGTACTGCAGACCAATTCGCCACATACATCAAGGAAATTACCCACTGCGGCATGGCTTCCTAAAACAACAGTTCAAAAGTAGAGATACATGGTAATCACGGGGGTGTTTGCAGCAAAGTATTGTAATACCTTAAAGTAAAACAGAAGGGAACACATTACAATGCAAGATTTGAAAACAAATCTATATGGACATTTGGTAGATTTCTCACAGCTTTTCAGGACATAAAATAACACTTGGGGATTTTTTTTTTTAAACTTTCACACCAATTATATACACACATCCTCACACAACAAGTACACCTCTTGCAGGGCCAAGTTGCAAAGTCAATCAAACACTTTTTGCAGCCGAGCTGACGCTATGACCAAGTCATTACAAAACCATACAGGCGAAAGAAAGAAAAAAAAAGACAAATCAGCAACAGAAGATCATAAGACAGAAAAACTGAAATGCAAACTACTTAAATAACACCATAAATAAAAACACATTTTGCTCTAACTTCGGAGTGAAACGAAAAATGTGCAATGAAGTGAAAACAAATATCCAAAGAAAAGCAATACTGCCCAGATGAAGGCTTATTATTGTGAGAGATCCTTAATGCTTAGCTTCCTAACACTTTGGGGGAGTATTTAATGTAATAACAGCAGTACCAGTT
This sequence comes from Odontesthes bonariensis, assembly GCF_027942865.1. Classification (NCBI taxonomy): domain Eukaryota; kingdom Metazoa; phylum Chordata; class Actinopteri; order Atheriniformes; family Atherinopsidae; genus Odontesthes; species Odontesthes bonariensis. The sequence goes on along the minus strand of NC_134511.1, from coordinate 16,495,621 downwards.
ATCATTAATCTATCATGCCCATCTTCAGACAATCACCTTCACTATAAGAGGTGCACAACAAAAAGCCCACATCCATAGTTAACTTAAGTAACAGGAGTCTGTACAACTTATGTGCTGAGTAACACTGTTATTACTGTATATAAATGAATGTATGTAGTGATATGACTGAATGTGCATCACATCCAAATCCCCAGTTAAATTAATGTTAATTTTGGCACCCAAACGTCCGATGCCAGTAATCCACTACCGATGGGAAAATCAATGGTAATGGATGGTTAGCGAATGAGGTGAACACACGTAGACAGTATCAGCCTTTTTCATTTTTTCTTATATATGCAGGTTAATCTCAAGAAAAACTGTGGCTTGATCACTTTCCAGGTCATCTCCTGTCAGAGAAGGCGTCTCAGTTCTCCGTACGTGTGACACATGTCCTTCTCGACAGGAATAATGACGAGCGAGAGGCCGCGACCGAACAGCTCTCAGATTTATAGCAGCGTTAGTTTTTAACCAAGTGTAAAGAGCTACAAAAACAACTCGAGGAGAGCCACATACAGTTGTAGCGTTAATGCCATACCCACATAAAAGAAAATAGATATTTCCAACTTTTTCCCCCCACGGTGAAAGGCCATTGAAGTCGAGAGCTGAACCATCGCCATTAATCAGAACGCCACCAGTACATGCAATCACTTCTCACAGAAAACGGAGAGAAAACAAGTAGGCAGACAATCCCCCCAAAACCAGCTACTTGGGTAGCCTGAAGGAAGGCAGTGGACAGAATGACTGTGCTGAAGAATTTGCCAGCTTAAGTGCCAAACATGCATGTTTCTATCATGCTATCAAATCTAAAGACGCCGAACCAACCCGATCAAATGAGCACACAGAGCAAGAGTCATTATCCAACTGAGACGTGTTGCTGGGGGCAGGTCCTTAAATAATGAAATACATCTTCCTATTAATATGATATCGTTTTATCATATGAGAATGGGGTTCGTTTCACTATAAAAGCACAGATATAGAACAAGGTACAGTTTACCTTTCAGACCTCAAAGTCCAAACACTGGATTACTTGGATTAATGAAATAAAAATAAATAAACAAACAAATAACTAGAGCCACGATTTTCTATAAGTGAAGCACACATTCGCACAGAGGCCCAGCCACTCAAACAAACACTGTACTCTGAGTAAGTGGGCAAACAAAACAGAGCTAAGTGCAAACCACCATGATCAGAGTTTCACTTTTCACCACTCTACACTGAATTTATCAGGCAGGAAGCTGTGTGGAGGTCATCACCATAACAAAAACAAGGTAAGCTGGAGTTGCGACCTCCACCTTATTTGGGATCACCTCGAGGGGACAGACGGACAAGGAAAGCAAAGGAGTGTCTCACTGTGCGTCCCACACACCCAGAGCACACCTTGAGTCACTTGGTGGATGTTTTTAGGGATGTGGGCAGACTGTCACCTGGCTGTAAAGCAGACAGGGAAGATGTGTTTTTACTGATGTCTGATTTTGGGTGAAGATGAACAACTCTGGTCCCTTGTCTGTCATTTTATTTTACACTTCATGAGAAAAGTGCGCAGGGCAAACATTCATAAATACAGCCTGTTAGCTCAGGGGCAAGCAGGGCCAGAGTTGTCCGTCTCCATCTCGTCAGTGTGTGTATGCTTATCTATGTGAGCATGTGTGCCACGTATGGGTCTGTTTATGGATGAGGTTTGAAGGCCCCACGAGCGGCATTGGTTGCAGCATTAGCTGCGGCGTTGGCAGCTGCGGTCTGAACGGTCTTGTTAGACATGACGCCAGTTGCAAACTCCTGCTGTGCCTTCTCAAAACTCGCCCCAGTGGTACGATACAGAGCATGCACCTGGAAAAAGGAGAGCAGAAAAATGGGTCAAATGAAATAATATTAACACGATAACATGAGACCTTTAACACTGAAATTTGACTCTCCGTTACACACAACAACACATGTTGCAAGGCTTAGTCCTCACATTTGTCCACTCAATAATTCACTTATAAGCATTTATTGATAGTGCTGTTAGAATACTGTGGAATAATTTTCAGCAAATTTGTTACTACGTTACCTTTTTAAACATAATGAGTGAGCCCACAGACAGTGCTGTGAACAGAGCTGCAATTAGTAACATGATGATACCCACTGGGATACTGGTGTTCAAACCAGTCAGAGCTGCGATCCAGCCACTGGTGAGACAAAAACCAAGAAAAACACGAGTGAATTCAAGAACACGCTCACAGAGGGACAGAGTCAATAAAAACCCAAATACTCACCATGTTCCCCAGCCGGTGATGCCGATAGTTTGTAGAACATGAACTCCAAACTGACAGATGTAGACGAAGAAGAAGACAAAGAAGCGGAATGAACTGTCACTCCTGCAAAGAGGGGGGAGAGGAAGGTTGTGAGAAATCAATATGGAGGCAGTGTATAAGTTCTATTAAACACTAAGTCCTCTCTGACTGCAACAGACTGGAAGACAGTTTATGCAAGTCTGAGCAATTGTTAATATTCTCAGAGAGCAAAAGATAATCAACAATTAGAACCTGTATGGTTAAAAAATAAATGCAGTTTTTTTTTTTTTATAGAAAGAAGTAGCAATTTCAGCATCAACTGTCAACCACTTTTTACTACTTTCATACTTTTGCTGTTTAAGCAGCAGATCATGGTTATTCACAGAGAATTATTTCTGCTTCTTTTTACTGATTCAAATGATGTCCAATTTCCACTTTCTGCTTACCTAAAAGCCCCATAAAGTGGTCTGTACCAGCAGACGAAAGAACACGGGGTGAACAGCAGAAACCAGAGCATGGCCAGGCCAAAATCTACACCACGAGATGCATCCACAATGAACCACGCCAAGCAGCCAAACATGTTCACAAAGAGTGTTCCTGCATGAACTGATCAATGGAAACAAGAAAGTGGAGAGCTTTACTGCTTCTTGAATATAAGAACAAAGTATCCTCAGAAAGCTAAGCAAAAATAATCCCAGGTAATGAATCTCTAATATCACTGTGGTACAATACATGAGACACCTACACGTCATTGGTTGTGTGTAGGCATGGGCCGGTTACCGGTTTCAAGGTATACCACGGTATTAAAAAGCCAAGGTTTCAAAACCACTGAAATTTTCTGTCATACCGTCCCTGCGGTATGAGCGTTTTATTTATTTATTTATTTATTTATTTATGTGACGTCTCGTCAGAGAGAAAGTGGAGGTTCCTCTCCCCATGCACCAACGCTTGCTGTGAGTGACAAGCAGGCAGCTCTGCAGGCTGTATGATGGCTGAAGGAGGCGAGTCCCCTGAGCATGGTGACCACGTCAACTCCCAGAACTCGCGGACGGAGATTGGCAGAACTTTAGGGAATTTGCTGTTGTTCCAGCATGTTGTTATATAAAACCAATCTATTATTATTATCATTGCATCCTGAAAGTAATAAGATAATTCCCAAGTGTGTCCACTGAAGCACACTATTTACTACTAATGGAAAAGTTTTTTATTTTTCTTGTTTTTAAATACAGACATTCAAAATACACATTTCAGAGCTTTAATCATAATACCGTGAAACCGTGATATTTTTGCCTACGGTTATCATACCGTCAGAATCTCATACCGGCCCATGCCTAGTTGTGTGAGAGATGTAAAAGAGAACGATACAGAAAGTGTGCTGGTGTCTGAACCAAATGGTCAACTTACACATCCAGAGGTTGTACATAATCTTGACAGTTTTCTGGAACTCTACTGGTATGTCCACGGCGATATCATGATAGAAACACGGGCCAACAGGGAACCGTTCTGGCAGTGGAGGCCAGTTGTTCTTACGGCCTGTGCGGACAAAGCAAACAGCAGTTGGGTTATTAATCATGTATCACATGCATGCAGAGGAACTGGGAAAAAAATGGTACGATAAAGCATGTATTTTAAAATGAATAAATATGAGTGAGGTATTGGTTGTGAGGGAAACTAGAAATGTCTGTGACCTATCATGTTATTACAAAGGACCAGGAGAGCTTTGGAAGAACATATTTTAACAATTCTAATCCACATTTATTTTAAAAATTACACCAGCATAACACCTCCACAGAGTCCTTGCCACTTTAGGAATGCCTTTTGATACTCACAGGATAAATATAATTTATCGTTTTCATTTCTCATGGTGCTCTCATGTCCTAAATGCAGTTCAAACTCTGCTTCTTGACGATATATGCTCTGAGGTTTTCCTCACGAATCAAGTTTTGAGCCAGATTATGTTTCTGGTTGTTGGTGACGTCAATTTTGTGGCAGACACTGTTACAAGTTTAGCTTTGGTTAGCAGTGACTGCTCAGACTGTAAGGTCAAGGAATTATTGAGTGAATAAGGTTGAAGCCTGTCGGACGGACTGACCCGCCACTCCGTGGGACTGTAACTCCCTCTCCCGACGATCAAGCTCTGCTGCTTTCTTCTCCAACTCCTCCTGCCTTCTCAACAACTCAGCCTGGGCACGCGCTTGGTCCTGAGACAGACACAGAAATACCCTTAGATTTCAATACCCAACATCCGGCAGCTGTTATGGTTTCCAATAATGGAAGGAATAAAGGTATTTTTCCACTCAGGTAAGCCTGCCCATGTTACGTTTTTATTAGGGGATAAAAGGGATTATGATAAGAAGATCAATCAGCTAAAACAGTTCACACACACGTCTTATTTTAGTTAGTATTAAACTAGCTCTAAAATGGTACTCTAAATTGAAATCTACAGGTGAGAAAAGGGCAAAAAATGAATCCACACTCGACAAGAAAGTGAGATGGGTAATGGAAACGCAGATTAAAGACAGTACCTCATTACGCCGCTGTTGGGCCACCAGAAAAAAGAGAAGTACAGTATATGAAGGACAAGAAGAAAGATGAACCAGAAGCAAAGATGATGTCTCTTATGTCTTATTACTTTTAAGAATCTTTATTTCAGACCGTAAGTATTTGGACATTTCTGCATCAAGTTGTTGTGGGTGCAAAGCTTTGGTCTGTCTTACTGCTGAAAGATAACATTAATTACATACATTCGGATGAATTGGAACACACGTATTGCTCATCTGTAAATGACAAGATCATCAATTAATGTACAAGTTATGCTTGCTCAAGCCATAACTTTTCCCTTTCCAGTACTGACCTTTGGAAACATTGATGTCTCAGGCCGCTCTCCTAGATAAACTAAGGAATGATACCATTTCTGAATTACTACCAAGCAACTTTTTCCGTATTATTTTCTGTTGAAAAAAGAATAAAAATGCTTTTACGTCAGCTCATGTTGGCGAGTGCACATGCCAACACCGATATATCTGTGAAAGACAAACTTTGGTGGTTTAAGGTTTTTGCCAAACAAATTATCGGTCTTGTCAGGAGTCTGCATCAGATGCAGATGATTTTAAAGGGATAGTTTGCCTCTTTTGACATGAAGCTGTATGACATCCCATATTAGCAATATCATTTATGAACATTGACTTACCCCCTGCTGTGTCCTGTGAGCCGAGTTCCAGGCGAGTTTTGGCGTTGATGAAGGTAGTCCGGCTAGTTGGCTGGGGTCACAAAAATAAAGCGTCTTGCTTCTCAAAACAATATGCGGTCAAAAGAGTAATACATTTGCATCACAAAATCGTTGTCCAGGAAAAAGTCAGACCTCACATCGCTTGGCGCTATGTTTGCCTCCCTTCATATCAATGCGTTCAGCCACCTAGCGATAGCCGCACCTGTTACGGTGTTTGCTGCTCGGAAGCAGGGGACTGCTCGGTCTGCACTTCGGTCTGCACAGTTTTACATTGGACGCATTGATATCAAGGGAGGCAAAAATAGCGCCAAGCGATGTGAGGTCTGACTTTTTCCTGGACAACGATTTTGTGATGCAAATGTATTACTCTTTTGAATGCATATTGTTTTGAGAAGCAAGATGCTTTATTTTTGTGCCCCCAGCCAACTAGCCGGACTACCTTCGTCAACTCCAAAACTCGGCTGGAACTCGGCTCACAGGACGCAGCAGGGGGTAAGTCAATGTTCATAAATGATATTGCTAATATGGGATGTCATGCAGCTTCATGTCAAAAGAGGCAAACTATCCCTTTAAAATCATCCACAAAAAGTGTGCTCCTTTGGCAACCAGGCTGTCTTGTGTGCACCTGCCTTTTTGGAACAAACCCAGCTATGGATTTTGGCAAACCAACCAACTTTCTTCATGATTCAATTTTGCTTTATTTTTTTTTGCCAAATTCTCATCTTCTTCACTTGCATAGTCACCTCTTTGGTCATATTGGTTGAGAACTCCACTTCATCAACTGTGAGGAATATTTGAGCTCTTTTGCACTCTTGCAATGTAGGGACTTTGTGATAGAAGGGCTATGTGCCACACACAGTTGTTTCTGTACAGAAAATCCAGAAAAGCCGAGGTTGACGTGGAATATATTCATTTATATCTCAAATCAATGTGTTTCTGTCCAAATACTTAAAGTCTGGACTGCGAATAGTGAGAGAATATGTTGTTAACCTAGTGTAGATTAAATTAAAGTTGAAGGGAAACTAGGTGTGATTTAGTATATATATATATATATATATATAAATATATGGTGTTTCTGTTTACCTGAGTCTGTTGCTGTGAGTAAGCCGGCGGCTCTTCTGTGGGCTTCATGATGGCAGGTTGCGTGTTCTGGGAAGGGGCAGGATTAGATTTGGGAGCATTTCCAGGTGCTGCCTGCAGACCAGCATAGAAGGTCCATGTTAATATTTGTGCAAATGAGAGACAGACACTACGTAAAAATTGTAATTCGGCCAGTCATATTTCGTCAGCGACGGAAAGATGCTGAAGGAGAGAAGGAGGGTAGTGGATAAAATTAGGTCACTGAATCGGAAGCACGCATTTGTATATACACGCGCACACTCAGCAATAGAGATGCTAATTAAGCTGACCGTTCTGGCGTCTGTGAAAGGGTTATACTCCTCCAGACCACCAGGAGGGGCAGACCGTGTCACCTGGGTCACCGAAGGATCCTACAAGGGCAGAGAGGTTCATACAGGAATTTAGGGAGTTAAACCTACAACCACAAAATCTAAATCTAATATTTTCATGTTTTTAAGTGATCTGCAGTTTCTGTGAAAACCACAACAAACCACACATTTAGTGGGGCAATAACTTCCCATGTTCTGACAGTTACAAACAACATGTTCACACCACCAGGAGGTGAGAGAGAGAACAAGATTACATATGAGGCTTTTAATAGGGCCATACTCTTATCAGAAGGGGTGATTTTCGATTTTGTGGCCTCTAGAAACACTACTGCTGAGCTGCACCAACAAAGAATAATCTAACATGAGATCATTCTAATCACAGTTGAGTAAATCTAGGGTTGAAATTAGTAAATGTAGCAATAAAATGAAGTGGGTTCCACTTTCTCAATTAAAAAAAAAAAGAAAAAGTTTTTGAATATATGGCGACCGCAATCAAATAGAGGTTAATATGAAAATTACTTATATAGCATCTCTAGTCCTAGAAAGTAAACAAAAGAGGGATTAGGACAGGGAAGTTCCTGTCTGTGTTCACTGGTATGAAATATCAACATTATAATGAGCTGTAATCTCAATTTAGGACAAAACAAAGGTTTGAATGTTTTCTTTCTTCACGCCAAACCCTTTTTCACATTTTACGAAACATAGGTAAAAGTTAAACCATGACTGCGTCAGGTCATCCTTGTTGGTGTGCAACACATCCTATAGATGAGATCAGGTGCAGAGGGAACTTGACAAGGCCACTAATGACATGCTCGCATTATAGGACAGTCTATGGTGCCAGCTATTGGCGTCTCAGCATAAAGGAGCCAAAAATATGTAGGTTATCATTCCACCCAAACCTCCAAGCACTGAGAAGCACACACTCATTTAAACATGTGAGAATCAACAGTTGAACCAGCTGCTGAATAGAAAACCAGCAGACTAATGTGAAAGAGCCTTTACCAGTTTGGATAAATTCAAAGGTATGGCATCATTAAACAGCTTTTTGCTATCACCTGGTCCAGAATGAAGAATGAAACATAAAAAAATAGTCTTAAGACTTTGAAACGGTCTTCTGTGTCCCATCACGGCACTACATGTGGGCACTCGTGTGTCAGCAATGTTGATGTCAATGTTCTCGTTTATGCAAACTTGAATGAAATGAAGCCAAAACTAGCTAAATGAATGTAACTCTGCTGTGACAGCCCGAAGAGTCATTTCAATCATATTGGCCTGCATCCTACCGAAATGTAAAAAAAAAAAGAAATCTGTGTAATTTTGACACTATTTTTAAAAAGAAATATTACCAAGCCGGTAAGCTTTTTTTTTTTTTTTTTTTAACCAACATGCTGTGTTTAGCAAATGTTTACAGACGATGGTCAAAGCTAATGTTACCTAGCTGACGTTAACAAAGCAGTAGTCAAAGGCACAAGGATTATTACAACGCTAAAAGCAAACTTCTACAGAACTTATGTGCGACGAAACTGTTCAAAATTTGCTTTCCAGTAACAGTCATATTAAGTGTGATATGATAAATAATGAGATAGGTGCCCTTCTGCCAAGGGAGCACCTCTTGTTAGCTCTCAAGCTATTAGCTACGACACTTAGCATAGATGCTAAAGTAACAGTGGCCTCAATGGGCTTTCAAGCGTAGCCCGGCCAGATAGCCAAGTTTGCTACCTGAAAGGGATTGCTGAAATCCGGGTCTGCGAACGGATTGCTGTCAAAATCGGACATTGTATCGCCTTTCTTATAACAGCTTTCTGTGTGTAAAAGCTCCCCAAGTCACCAGAGAAGGTTCAGTCCTTTTATTTGACTGCCTCTCTGTGATATCTACAGTCTTCTCCGCCTCCTGCTGATGGAGACCCCTTGCTTAGCAAGTTAGCCGGTAGCACAAAAATGGCAGATGAGAGGATACGTGCTCAACAGCACTCCATACGTCACTGTTTCAGCACCACGGACAGCATGACGTCTGAACAGGTACAGTGCACATAAAAACTACTGACCCCATTTCAAAGTGCGACTTTGCCTTAAAATATCTAAAGAACAGTACATAGCAGTGCATGCCAGCATGATCTGTGCATTGTTAGTATGTAATTTTGTCTTTAGTCATGTAATTGATTGCTCTTTTCTAAGGATGTGTAAACAGTATGTGCAAGACAGAAACTCTGCTTAGAACAGAGAGTGACAAAGGATCGGATCTAGTTCGTGTTGAACTTATAGGATAAATATATGTCTCTTGGCAAATTTACTCAACTGATGTTTTAACATTTTCTTTTAAACTATATACTTTCCTCAATTACCCTGTATTGGATAATTAGGTGAGTAGAATGAGTGACTCAAATACTGTCTAACAACATTTTGGTATTTCTACTCTATTGTACAAGTGCATTATTGTATGGCTATAATATATTGAATTTAAAAAATAAAAAGTTTCTCTGAGAAATTTATGTTTTAGGAATTAAAATTTAGTTTGCCCCATTGTTTCTTACACTATTATCAGAGCAACTAATACCTTTCTAAGTATGATCTTAGATGTTGGCTTTACCTTTTACTTTAAATATTTCAAGCCCAACTCAGCCGTTCATCTCCTCTTCTACCTAAATTGGATGTATTTGCTTTAAGTTGCTGCAAAAGATCGCAAGACGTTTTTCACTAGCACATGCCTTCAAACAAGTAACACACGTAGAAAAATAAATTAAGACCAAAAAACATAGTTATTGGTCCACATTGTGCTTCCTGAACAGCTTCAGTACACATTGCCACTGATTATGTGAGCTTCTGGGACACCATTGTACGGATGGTGCAGGATTCTTCCTAAAGATCTTACATAATTTGGTGTTATGATGATGATGTGGTTGGTGGAAAGCCAAGTAACAAGAGGGAACTTAGAGGGAACTCTTGCACATCTGGGTTGTGATGTAGACTAAAATAAAACAAGCAAGAAATTATTTTCAAGGACAAATTTTTATATCTATCCTGTTTTCATTCAGTAAACTGTTTGAACTTCTTTAGGTCAAATACCGCAACAACATCTACTACTGTGTTATAATGATGATGATTTTAATGATGATAATCATGATGAAGACAGTGATATATGAAAATATCTGCTACTCACTTGTTTGCTTACGCCTATAGGAAAGAACTGGAGAGGCGTCCCAGACTGCCTTTTTCATAATGTGTAACAGTGACCTCTTTCTCTGAAGCAGTCTCAAGCAATTTGCTGTAAATCATTTTATCTCACTTGTCCATATAAGAAGTACTATCCTTCAGAGAGCTCCTGTGAGTTTTCTTGCTCTTGTTTCAAGATTGTTGTTTGCCAAAAGTGCCCACTTGGGGGAGCTATGATCCAATAGGTCTCCTCATTCCATTTAGCAGAATCCTTTCTCATTTGCCATCAATTTATTTTCATTCAAACGAAGGGTGACCATGTGAAGAACATCAGATCAGTTGACAGCCTGTAAATGTGATTTAAACATTTAAGCACCATTTACCCAGATTAAGTTTCAATTGAAGAACAAATGCTATTAGGTTGAAATCTTACCGTATGTGGTAAATGACGGAGGTTAAGATATTCCCTTTTACTGTTTGAATCCTGTTCCTCATTTTTTAACAAATACACAATTATATTTTAATTTATAGAAGCTTAGTACCCCTTACCTTTAAATTGAACCTATCAGCTTTTGTTAATAAGTTACAAAACATCAATGTACATGCTAATTGTCTTCTTCTTCTACATATATTATACCTACTTAATGCTTTGCTTCGGTTGACTCTGGATAAACACAAACTGTGCATTCATTACAATTCACCTGCAGCTTACAAACACAAACACACACCCACATACAAAATGAGCATTGGTTCCTTCCTTAATCTTGTATTAATGGACCAAATCACACTCTATGAATAATCAATGGCCAGTGGTTTGCAACCGCAGTGCTGAAACCTTAAGTGAAACTGAATTTCCTTAATCACACACTCACACACACACACACACACACACACACACACACACACACACACCTTTGGACTCTAATAAGAGCTGCACAGTGGGTTGAATATATGTCACATGGTTTGTTTGCTGCAGAATGTGAAAGATAAACATGCAATGCCAGGCTGTACAATGTGTGTGTATGAATATATTGTATCTATGAGAGAATGCAGAAGAACGGTGTGAAAACAGGGTTTGTCTCTGTGCATCAGCTCTCTTCTGCCTCTCTAATGCTACCTGCCACAGATGACTTTATGTGTGGAAACAACCGCTTTGGTTAATAGCTGCTACATTAGTCTCTTAACCAACTGGTCATGCCCATTTAGAAATGTTCATTAAGTTTGCGGACCACAGTGGGTAGGTGTGTTAGTTCACTCCCCACTGTTGACTGAAGATGGACACACAAAGAGACGGTGAGAGCAGAGGGAAAGGCAGAGAGACAGACTGGGAGAGAAGCAGAAATAATTTACAGGCCAATATGACAACCAAGTGTAAAAAGCCATGGATGCAATAATCATCATATTGCCCTGAATAAGAACCTTGTGCGTAATTAACTCATTAAGGTCTATGAGTGTTATTTTAGGGCTCTGAAAGGTTGGATGAGCAGCACTTGATATTATGGGTTATTAATGTTGCAACATCTGGTGCAATTCTGGCAATGGCCTGACAGTGTCTGAATAGACTGGGAAAATTCAGCGGTGAACTGATGTTATGACTGGATGGTGAAATACAATGCAGCTTGTTTATGCAGCATTCTTATTATACTTATATATAAGATATACGATATATGTTTGTTGTACTGCATAGTTTTATATATGGTGTGTGCATACATGTGAGATTGTTTGTGCTGAAGACCAGTCAGAACACATTACACACCGCAGGGGGAAGCAGCCCTGTGTCGCCGGAAAAAGCGATTGATTCTCTATTTCCATATTAATGAGCAGATTTGTTAAGAGCCTGCAGGAGAGGGAGAAAATAACAGGGTCTTCATAGGGCACGACATTTATAAATAAAGCTGATGCAGAGAAAAATGGAAATTAAACCTTTTAGTTTAATAAATTTGAAGCGTCCGCAGCAAAGCGAGTGATTTGCATATCCATTTGTGGCCAAATAATGAGAATGTGGGTCCATGATGAGCCTGCTAGTGGTGCTTTTGGTTCTCAGACAGTCAGACAATCACTCCTGCGTGCAGCCCTCCACATCAATGTCATTAGCTCAGGCCTGTTACCTCTGCTACTTGGTTTTCAAAGATAATTTGGGGAACTAGAGATTCTTATTGTCACTTTGAATGAGGAATAGGATTGTGCTGAAAGCAAAATTTTCTCACTTCTATATTTTCTACATTTCCCATCAGCAATGTGTCTTTATCCTCTTGCTGGTAGTTCAAGTTCTTCCATGGATGCAGGTGTCTCTTAAAATTATTATTTTTTGTTGTTATTCTAAAACAACCATGTCTTTTGCTCTTCCTGTCTCACAAGCACTCGCTCCTGGATGCGCGCGCACACGCAAAGCATCACTGATTGAATTTATTGGGGAATGGATGTTGACTAGACCACTCCAAGCAGGCTAGATTGTTGTTGTTCTCAGATTGACAGACAGACCCAGAGCGGCTGATTGAAAGTGCCTTTTAGCTTGCGCTCACTGTATATTTGATTTGGCAAAATGGAAGGGGAGTCCAGTCTTTTCCCAGGATGCAAACACAAGTCCTTGTGTTTGTGTGGGAGTATTTGTGTGTTTGTGTATTTGTATGTGTTCTGCGAACACTGACTAGTGGATGCTTTAGTAAATGCTGCATAAAATGTACCCTTTCAGGTATTAATTGAATAATGCAAGCACTCCTCTTGTCAGCCATCAAGTGGGCCACTTTCTCTGTGGCCTGTGCTGCTTTTCTTGCCTGTGAATTGACTTGATTTATCTGTGTTGTTCCAGCCAATGGATGCCATTTGTTCAGAATATTTGACATAAACATGCAAAGAGCAGAGGGGTGCACTCATAAAGTAAGCTTCTAGACTGTTGTTTTACAACCCAAAGAGACCAATGAGGGGGGCTTTCAGCCAATCAAATCATGTGGAGCTCTTGCTGAGCCAACAGTGTGTTAAAGTTCTTTCAACCAATGATGTGGTGAAAAGGAACAATTGCTGTCATAAAGAAAGAGTAGAAGAGGAGAGGAGAGGAGAGCGACAGAGGGCTTTTGGCGGATAGAGGGTGCAGCTGGAAGAGAGATGTGCAGCGTCCTACTAAATATGCACAGTTATTTTCCATGCCTTTAATGGGACACATCTCATTGGGTGCCTTATGTCTGCTTCCAGACTGTAAAAGGTATTTAGCTTCACACCTGCAGGAAATTCAGAGTAATAAAGACAACAGTGGCATATGGAGTCTTTGCTGAGTCTGCTCACACTGTTAATATGCTGTATTAATGCAAGTTGAAAAGAATAAAGCCTGAAAGTTCTAGTTGACGTATATATCTGAAGTGGAAATTATGTAAAATGTATTGAGATTAATCAGGATATCCCTTAAGTTTTCTGCAAGAATTGAAATTCCTCTCAGATTCTACTTACAGTATGTTCGTGTTTATGGATTAGACTCGAGTCTGTGCATATGTATCTGTTGCCCACATTGAGGTTTGATATGCTGATTTAGCACCTCTCCAATTTTCTACACACTATTATTTGCCTTACCAGCCCGCCATCTGTTTTTATTATCCAGGTGAATATGTTTGTCTTGAGATATCAATAATCATAAGCAGAGCCATGACTCTTTCACGTCTGCTTCTGCATACCAAAAGCAAATCCTCCATCTTGTCTTGCACACAAGGCTACCCTCAGTTCATATTTTGATTGCATGAAGTCTGCATATTCAAATGTGTAAGTAGCGAAAATCAAATATTTGGGGGCCGAGTTTATTTCAAACAGTGCTCACAAATGCAGTATATAAACATACACACACACAATTTCACTCACACTGCCCATGGCTCATGCCTTGACTGAATGTGTGCTCTCCTATTACAGACAGTAATTACCGTCAGTCACCCTGTGTGTCCATAACAAGCCAGCATAATGCCCTAATCAGGCCTGGATTAATCTAACCCTCTCTCTAATCACTCGAAAAGTGATTTATATTGTTTTTCCTGTTCGGAACAAATGAAATCTGTAGCCCAAATTAATACTGGCTTTTCATCACTCGGAAGCTAAAAAGCCAGTAACCATCACATTCTTGTCATAAAGACTGCACCTCTGATGACATGTGCATGCGCACACACATACATGCATGCACATGTTGGCATGTGTATTTTAAGTTGCAAGGAAAAAAAAGTAATGTAATATTCCATTAACTGAGCAAACTAACAACATTATTCTTCTTTTGAAAGGCTTTCAGGCCAAGCAAATGGGGTCATCACAAGAATAACTAAAGTGGTATTGCTACCATTTAATATTGCAAATCCAGCTATGATCTAATAATTTCAATCAGAAAAAAGCTGCTGTTAAATAACTTTTGGGCTGGAAATGAAAAGCACTGAGAGTTTATTGGCCATACTCATGTATATCAGGAAAGAATAACGTAGAAATTGACGTGTAATCATTATTTTTAATCCATCTTCAAATTATTCTGATAGAAAAAATACTCTGTACTCTGTAATATTTTTCTGTATAAGTCATTTGTCAAATTGTATCAGCCACAATCTTTCAATTTCTTGGTCTCAAGCTTTCATTTGAAATGGCATGTCCCCTGTTTTGGTCGATGCCTCCTACTTTCTTTAATTTCCATTGTTAAACAAATCAATTCCAACCCTGACTCACTTCCCACTGTTTTTCATTATGAGAAACGAAGGCCGGACACGAATCGTAACAGAACCCTGAAATTTCCTGCTCACTATTCAGTTTGTGCTCAGAATACAAACCAACTCACAAGGCTCACATTTAACAAATGCAAATTGTTAGCCAATCTGCTTGAACTATCTGGGCTCCCGGTTCCATATTCATTTCCTCCAACCCACTGTTCACAAACTCTAGAAACAATGCTGAGGTCAACCTGAAAGGGATAGGAAATGAAGATTTGAGTCCGCCATGTCCCTCTTTTTTGTCCTCTCCTTTATCCCTTTCTCTTCCACACTGTTTCACCTTTGCTTCCCTCTCTTTCCTCCCCTCTCTTTCTCTCCTCCCATCAGTCCCCTCTACCCTGTTCTCTTCATGCTGTGTAATTCTCATCTTACACACTCTGTTGCTCTGGACTATGAATAATGCATGGTGTGTGAGAAATCCTCAATCTCATGCTTGGCTCCCAGCGAGCATTACGGAGCTTGCATCTCTATTACGGAGATGAATAGGAGAGAGGGGAATATCGCATAGAATATGCTTTAACTTCATTGTTTGTTTTCACCATTAGTGCCCCAGTTGGAGGTTAATTTAACTACATTTAAATTCTGAATATAAATATATGAGGGAAGACTTGATGAGAAATACAATATCATATCCAAACTTTTTTAATTTACCATTTTTCTCTTCAGTTATATTTTTCCACATTGTCACAATAAAAATAAATATAAAAACAAGAGCAAACTACTTCACAACAAGTCGAGAATTCATTATTTTGTTTGCTGCCAGCTATTGAAAAACAATTTGTTTTGAGTTAATCAATTTTGACAGGGAACTGCTTTAAATTTAGTTTATTTTGCCTAGTAAAAAGCAGCACCATAACATTTGTCCCTGTTGTCTTTAAGTCACGTGGGATTGTTCTTTTTTTCTCTTTGGACATTTTGATTCTATGGAAATAAGATGGTAAGGTAACTAAAAATGATATTTTACTAAATAATATTAATCACTGTCTCACTATTAAAGTTTATGTACAGATAAAATACTACAAAAGGAGGATCAAATTACTCATGTTGTCAAACTTTTCTTAATGATATCCATCTATAGAGATGAGGCCACACCAAGAGACACATTTCCTAAATGTGAAACTGTTACAAAACATCAAAAATCTCTCGGTTTAGTGCAATAACCTTTCCTCCACCAAGCTAGTGTTATGTACACATTGTGTGTGTGTGCTACTGTACAAGTCGTTTGATGACATAGACCCATGTTTTATGGAGTGTGTACATAGAATAAAAGCACTCAAGAGTTAAAGTGCTTTTCTACCATGCTCAAAGCCATGTGTCAGCACTAGACCACTAAATCCACACAATTCCCTTGAATAGTTTCCTTTCCTCTGATAGTCTATCATTCCTCTGTTTCAGATGGTTGGACACTGTAGCTGACAGGGCCAAGTCCTTGTGGAGATCATGTGTCTGTGGAAAGTACGGGACGAACACTGGTGTTTGAGCTTTCAAACCTGTGTCTCTGTTGCCGCTTGTTTCCTTCTGTCTCTGCAGTATTTCCTTCCCGACGTCTCTACTGTATGACAGAGGTCCATGCTAGGCCTTCTAATGTGCTCTGACATATACAAGATAGAGAATATTGGAAGAGACATGTTACACATTTAGAGTGAGCATGAGTTCTGTGATGCTCTAGAATATATGTTTTTATCTTCATTTTTATATTCTGCTTTACCAAGTACCGTATATAATTTTCAATATTATGTGCGATTTAGGGATGGAAAGTGTTATGGATAAAAACCTCCTCATGGTTGCATGGTGCTGAAATGTTACAGAAATATGCCTCCCATTTTGGTAGACTTGACTTTCTCTTCTGTCTTTTTCATGCCCATTGTGGATGAACCCCAGATGAATCACACTAATGACCTGGGCCCCGTGCTGCAGCACTGCTCTGAAATTAATATCTAAGGAATGGAGATATAGGGCAAATAGATGAGAATAGGAACCCAATATTCACTCATGGGTACTACGTGCTCAGGCACAGACACACACATACATGCACTCACATATACTGCACACAGAGCCTGACAGGCAGGCTATTATCCCCCAGCTCGCGCTGCTGTAATTGGCTATCGCTTTTTACAAATGTGGCTCCGTCTGACTCGCATATCAACTCCTGTCTCATCAGCTGTGTAGGGGTCACCATATCCGTGGTTGAATGTGTGTGTGAGTGAGTGAGTGTGTGTGTGTGTGTGTGTGTGTGTGTGTGTGTGTGTGTGTACATTTATGTGGTGGTAGATGTGTCTATATATGTGCAAGTATGTGTAGGGGTCACTGATGTGCCCATCCCTCTCATGTCTTCATTTCACACACTCTTTAAAGTCCATGCGAAATGAGCTAACGAATGTCAAGTGTGTCAGTGGCTGTCTCCTCTTTAGCAGTGCTGGAGCATTTAGCCATTAGTCTGCTAATAGCATCAGGACCACTCGCACACTGGGTAGGTGATGATGAAATATTAGCTTAGCTCAGGTCGCCATTAGTTAGTCGGGGCTTGCCTTGGAGGTCAGGTTATTTTATTTCTCACACAAAGATCAAACCCAGTTGTTAACTGAATGGTCAGATTAATTTCTCAATTTTTTCAGCATGTTAAGAAAAAGAAAGCCAAACACATTTCAGAAAACACAATATAAGAGGAAGCACAGGAACAAAACAGAAAACACACCAAAAGCCTAATATTGTAGGGGGAAAAAAAAAACAAAACTTAACAGTTTAGGAAAAACCTAGGGAAAAAAATAGTATCTTTTGAAAAAATGGAGCAATGGAACCCATACACGACAATGGATTGTTTTAATCATGCAAATTGAACAGTGGCTTTGAGGTGTAAATACACAAACACATGTCTCTTGTATATTGTCCAAGAGGAATCTCCATTGACACAATACATTCCCTAGGCTCTTACCCGAACCTTAACCATCGCATGGAGGCCTAATTCCAACTGTTAGCCTAAACCTATCCATAATCTAATTCAAATTCGAAGTCTTAACCCTCGAAAAAATCATTTTGTTGCTTGTGGGGCAAAAAATTCTGTTCCCAGGTTTACAGGAAGTCTGCATAACTTGGTTAGCAGTCAGATGTTTTGTCCTCATTATTTCAGAAAAACAAGTACACATGCACACACACACACATACACACACACACACACACTCACTTTCACAGACATACATGCACAAAAACTGCAATAGTAGAGCTTTGAAAACAAAATATTTCAGTAATCACTGCAAACAGAAAAGAACACAAGAAAACTGAAGATCTTGCAAATAGCATTTAAGGCAACATGTGGCATTAAAAAAACCCAGAAACAAATCAGAAAATATTCTAGAAAACAAAATTACCTCTGTTTTGCTTTTTTTCTTGCAATTTTTTAGGTTCTTTTAAACGTTATTGTTTATTCTGTTGTTTTTATTTTCTGCAGTGCTGTTGTGTTTTTAGTTTCTTTGTTATGTTTTTCCAAAATGTCTTTGTGTTTTCTGAATATTGTTTTTTGTGAATGTAGGTGTGTGTGTGTGTGTGTGTGTGTGTGTGTGTGTGTGTGTGTGAGTGTGAGTGTGTGTGTGTGTGTGTGTGTGTTTCTGAGAAGTTTTGAACCACAAGGACCACCATAAATTAGGCCTCATTAAAATGTCACTTACACTCCTTTCAACTGTCAAATTGCAGATGGAGAGATAGATCGACTGCAGTTTCAGCACCAGTGTGGGCAAATTTCTAAAAATAATATCAGTATAAATGATCTCTTTCAATTACGTTACCCATAAATTACATTAATTATCAGTTCAGTTAGAATTCAAAACTCAGTATTTGAAACTATCTCAATCAAGGCTTCAGTTTAAAACCAACCGATTGTCATCGTCAATGACACACACAACCTTTGTCTACAACTGTAGATCATAATACTGCATAAATATGATGTTTTGTATATGTTTACATGACCCATAAAGAACATAATGTGCATGCATTCATAGAAACTAGACGCAGTTTAATCAAACTGCTTTCATACAGATGTAATTGCATATTGTAAGATGTTGCGTTACGTCTGATAGAGTAAGATATATATATCAGTTCCATACTGTGCACCACAGCTTTGGAGTTTTATTTATACACGACCTGAAGTCACAGCATAATTACTTTCCCACTAGGCGGGGCTCTGGAGCTGAAATTACATCACACATAATGGGGTTCACTTAAACCTGTATTCAAGAAGCAAACTTATATTCTTTGCACCTTATTAATCCTTAACCAAGGAATTAACCCTCATTATCACTGTTGGAATATAGATGAATGCTCTCTCTGCCTATTCTTCCTCAGAATCTTCTTCCCTCTGTCGTGTTCTTGCCCTCTATCTAGCGCTCTGTGATGGGGGACGTCTGGGGTCAGTGAATCTGTCCTATGTCACCTCTGATAGTTCCTCCTGCATTCAGATTGTTCTGACCTTAGATCAGGCCCGTTGTCTGACCATTAAAGCACTTAAAACCCCAACCTATCCAAAAGCCAGCTGCTTCCCTGAGAGTAAAGATTGCCTCATGTCTCTCAGCTTGTTTGTCTCGGTTTCCTATGAACAGACTGAACAGCGCAACTAAAAGAAGACCATGAGCAAATGCTCTCAGCAATGCTTCAATTTCAAATGACAAAGTAGAGACATGCTGAGCATTGGCGTGAGATGAGCTTTATGCTCAGATGTCATTTAAGTCTGGTCTCCTTTAGCCCGTAAATAACATGCCTCAGCTTCACTTTGCACCCAGGAGTCAAGTGCTTTCAGCCAAGATTTGAGTAGAGGCGAGTGTCTGTGTGTGAGACATCAGTTGACTCCCCATGCAGGTATATTTATATAGCTCACAAATCAATCCAGCTGCAAGATTTTCCTCCTCCTCTGAATGGTTGAGTTTGATTTCTTTGTCTCAAAATCTAATATGCTTGTAGATTTAAAAAACAAACAAAAAAAAAACCTATTGGATCAAAGATTTTGCTCCCTCTGCGTAACCGAGGTGTTTTCTTATGCCTGCCTTAGATTTACACCTGCTGCTTCACTATCCTTCACTGCAGTGTTGAAATCAAACAAAACACGAAGCGCTAAAATAGCATGTGTGGATTTATTTTTTCAATCAGATGCTTGAAGAGATCAATAATAATAATAATTTTGAATAATGTTTTTCTACAAGTGCATTGCAACATTTTTGTGTTCTACCATCAGTGCATTCTGTGAGAGCTGGTGTGCCTGTGCTCATGCATTTAGATGAACATCCGGTCTTATTGTATGTGACCTCCGTCTCTCTGGCTGTTTGCTGTCTCGGATAACATTTTGACATTCCAGTCTCCTCTCTCAGACACTGCGATTCCTCGGACCGAGGGTGGATGGGGGGCCCAATGATAAGGCTTCACTCACAATTAGAAGGCAGGAGCAGGGAGGCGAGAGGGGGAAATTGAACTGTCAGCAGGGAGAAGAGAAGAGAGGAGGATTGGAAGAGAGAAGAGGGTGGGATGGAGGGAGAAACAGGGGGAGTGACCCCATACTACAAAATGGAGCCCGTCATAATTTGTTCATTTGGTGCCCATCAGGGTCTACCCACCCTCTCTAACACTGCTCTGCTGACCTTCCTCCCTCTGTGTCACCCTCTCCTGTAGCTCTTTTCTCTTCAGCTTCATCTTCCTTTTCATCTACTTACTTGAGTCAACCCTGCATTCCCTCCTTATTGGTATGATTATGCTCTCACTTTTGCCAGCTATTAGCAGCATTATTCTTATTAAATGCATCAATTGGTGATTTAAGAACAAAAATATGCAGAAGCTTCAAGAGCTGGGAGTCAAGAGAAAAAGGGCTAAAAGAGCAAGGTCTGTCTGCGCTGCCTCTCTAGAGGTTGTACTGGATGGTAATGTTAATGTTAAATAAGCAAAGAGGCTTTTAGCAGCACTGTATTTAAATGTCAGATGCTGATGGGCCCTAATGAGATAATACTGCTCAGAGCAATTAGCCTGCAAGAGGCTGAAGGGTGTTCACAAAAGAACACATAGACTAACACTCATGCAGTTGGGTTATTCATACGGGGGTAAACAAGTTACAGTAAAGGATATGTAAAGATTGGTTAATCTTCAAGGACAGTTTTGAAGGCCAGACTTTTGTTTAGTCTGACACAATTTCTGAAGTTTAATCACAACTGAAGTTTAATTTTAAATTTTAATGGATTTGTAAAAAGAGGAAAACCTAAAATAATATTTTTTATGTGCTACTCTCTCCATGTCGTGTCATCATTCTTGTTACACGATGTTGTCACAGACTGCGGGAATAAGCCTGTTTGGATTTCTTGACAGTTATGCAGTTTGTGTCAGTGACAGAGCATCACAGGGGACTGTACTCATTGTTTCCCTTCACTTTGTACACCTCAAACTTCCAGTACAACTCAGTCATGTCATCTCCAGAAAAACAATGACGACTCTGCAGTTGTTGGTTGATGGTGAAGACACTCAGTGGGGTTACATGTCACTGAAAGGATTGGATTATTGGCTAAATTTCAATAAGACTGAGTTATTAAGTTCATGTAGACACCTTAATCGGACAAGTAATTGGATCGGATCGGATTCCTCGCGATCGGATTAAGACCCAGAGATAACTCGGTTGAAAGTCAAATTAAACGTGCTTGTAGACGGGTGAAGCACGTGGTGAATCAGACTTTGCATTCTGCGCATACTCAAGATTTTTTCCCGGGGTCGTTAACCGGAAGTCGGAAGAGACGATATTACTGTTGTCGTCGCCGTCAGAAAGAAACAAACAACACAAACAACATGCATCGCGTTTGTGCGATAAGCATGTTCATCACAAACGAAATGTAGAGGGACGTAGCTTCATCTTGCTCTTCGGTCGCCATTTTCTCCAATACCTGTGTTTGTTGTTGTTGTTGTTGGTGGTGAAGCGGTCATCCGGAAGTGGCTCTATTAGCAATAGTTGAAATGGGTACAGCTCCACCTATCATATCGGAGTATGACATGCTTTGTGCCTATGATTCGATTCATTCACCACCATATGTCCAAGGATAATTACCTTTGCTCAAATAAGGAGCATAAATAAATAACTCAGTCTTATTGTAATTTAGCCAATAATCCGATCCTTTCAGTGCCATGTAACCCCACTGACTGAGTACAGGGATCTGGTCAATCACTTTGGGGCATGATGTGAGAACAATCACCTCATCTTCAATATAAAGTGAGCAAGAGAGGGTTGTGGTTTTTAGGAGGGCCAGTGTTGCAGCTTTGCTGCAATAAAGAAAGAAACAGGAGGCCCTACCTGTCAGCAGTAGTGGCTGTTTATAATGAAAACTTAGAAGCTTAAAGAAAATAAACAGATAAAAATACTGCAACAGTGTCATTTCTCTTTGGGATAAGTAAACTATTTTTTCATGTTTTTTCATTTTCCCTTCTTGAAAAATTCCTCCTTGTATGTGTTGCTTCAGTTGCCTTAACAATCACCATGATTTCCTTTTCCATTAGTGTTTCTCTTTTGGGCCATATCCTATAGGTTTTATGGTATTATTTGAGGCAAATGATGATACCTAACTTACAAATACTCTTCGAGTCTGCTTTTTTGGCGGTTGTGTGAACAGTCTTTTCTGTGATCACAGATAGTCTGGATTTAAAAAGAAAACAATATATTGCTATATCTTCCTTGAATTTCTTAAAATTTGAATCCCTCAGATTATTTTATATAAAGCCAATTCACAGAAAAAAATCATCGCAGGATGCTTTACATGGAGATTAGGTGTAACAATTCCTTTTGAGCTAGAACTCAGTGCCAGTAAGAAGGGTGAAAAAAACTTTTAATGGGTGGAAACCTTCCACAGAACCAGACTCAGGTATAGCAGCCATCTTCTTTGATCAGTAGGGGTGAGAGGAAAGAGAGGGAAAAAAGGACAACAACAGAGAGTGAGAACAGGCAAACTAAACAATGGAGTGATTAGTCGGGCCAGTAAGGGCAGATTAGAAACATGCAGCTTTAGACCCATGATCAGATACTATAAGAGATATGCAAAGCCAGTGACATACAGTAGTGGCATATCTACAAAGAGAATGAAACCGAAAAGTGTAGAAGAAAGGTGCTCAATGCATTGTCGGAGCTCCTTCAGCAGCCTGGGCCCATAGCAATAGTGATGGGTCACCTGAGCCACTCCTTAATTAGATCTTAATTTTCGTTACTTTACTTGCGTTCTAGAAATTCTAAATCGATAAACATTTTCTGTCAGGTGTCTCTCTGGAAGCCAATTTTTGAAGTGTGCTTTCATGGGTTATTGGTTTTGGCAAAAGGTTGAACTGAGCAATCACTGCTGATACGACAGTAAAGGTTTTCATCTTTTAGAATCACTCTGACTCTCACTTTCTACACAGAACAATATGTGTGAATTGTTTCATGTCAGCAAAAGTGTGTGTGTGTATGTGACAGAGAGGATACAGGTGTTGTTAGCAAGCTCTGAAGGTGACTGCTGGTCTCATCCATCAAACAGGCTTTCCTCAGGCTGATCCCTAATGGATCCCCTCAATCAGAGCCGCTCACTGTCAGTCGCAGTGCAACAAAATGAGAAATCAGGCAACTGGTCGCACAGCCAAGGTTGGGAGTCATATAAAGGGGACAAAGTGATAAAGACCAGTTCGTGTCCAGCCTGTTGATTAGTATTGAGTGATCTCAGCCTTCTAGCCAGTCATGACGAAAGCAGGACATCAATCTGGACAAAGCTACTTTTTCAACAACAATACTTCAGTGGTACATTCACTAAATCCAAGCCAGCAAACTTGGCCTCATTGTCAGAGGATGTGTTGGCTATACTTTAGCGGTGACTATGTATTGGGCCAAACCTTCAATTCTGCTTTGTCTTTCAAATGAACTAATTTAATATCATTTGACAACAAGCTACGGAGTACGTTTTTCAGAGGTTTTGTTTTCATTTTGTGCAATTTACAACAGTAATTGAAATGGAAATGGTAAATGGGCTAAATCCTTGTAGTTTAATGTAGTTATCAAGAGTGAACACTCTTTACTTTACCATAGGCCATCAAAATCTACGAAGAGGGGACAGATTCCAACATGGCATTTACATTACTATTCTTTTTCCATGGCTCCTTACATTGTTAAATTCTAGCTCTGTCTTCCCTTCATGGTGATTTGATTTAAGAAGCTAATATACTGAAAGCCTGGTCGGGCTGTTTGTCTCCAGCTACTCATTCCCTCAGCTTTAAAAGCCTGAACCTTTGTTATTGGAAAAAAAGAGCCTGTATTTGATTTTAGGGTCTAATAAAATTGTGCACCACATTTTCCTGTGTGAACTCAGAATGAAGAGTGCTGTCAGTTCCTGGAATAGATTCATCGCACAGCATGTCTGTGTTTGGCTACCAAATAGGCAGGGGAGACAGAAGATGATTCATGGAGATACGGAGGAACAGTCAAGTAATCATGCTAAAAGCTCTCTGTGTAGCTACAAGTTTTGTTCCACTGTCAAACCCACTCACTTCTTGTCTGTTTTCTTATGTTTTCCACAGACCAAATTGTAGTTTGAGATGCTGCAAACACCTATTTAGTAACTCAAGGTTGGATTAACAGCCAGGCAAATTTGCAAATACCCCAGGTTCTCTCTCTGTCATTTGGTTAAAAGTCACTGAGTAAATCACACTTGTGCTGTATTATAAGTCGAAGGTTTTTGCACAGCAGAACCGAGTGTACAGAATTTAGAAATTCTTCATGAATAAATCAAAATTAAGCAGTTTTGTGTAGTTATAATATGAGATCCAAGGACTCAGGTCAGCTGGTCCAGTCCAGAGTCCAGACTAAACATGGAGAAGCAGCATTTAGCTGTTATGCTGCAAACAAGTGGAACAAACTGCCAGTGGAGATTAAACTCTCACCAAATGTAGACATTTTTAAATCCAGGTTAAAAACATTTCTTTTCTCATGTGTCTATGCATGAAATATCTTTTAAAGCTGCAGTCTGCAGGATTTGTTGTTGTCATACGTAAAGTCCTACTTTTTGGCATTTTAAGAGTTTACATGATCTATCAGAACGCTTGAAGTTGAAAACGGTGACCTCCGTAGTCGCAAAATGCAAGAAATGCTTATTTTTTAACCGAAAAATAAAAAGTTATTCAACTTCCTGTCCCGCCCCATCAAAACACATGAGAACTCGTGCACGTAGACGTGCACGCCAGATGCGCTTACACGACTCCTCATTCATCAACTCACCTGTCATTTGCGATCATGGAAGACACAGTAAGTAGACTAGCCCGTAATGAAGTTCAATAGTCCAGATAAATAAGCGTGGGGACGAGCCTACCTTGTATCGCGCGTGCACAATCGATGATTGACAGGCAGCAGAGCCTAGCTCATAACCTGATTGGTTACCTTTTACCGGTCCGGTCTGCAATTTTGTAAACAAACCTGCTGGCTTTGGAGGGACCTAGCGGGACATATAGGGTACCTAGAGAACTATTTTTTTTTGTATTGGGGTATTTAATGTACTACTTTCAGAATCCCCGGACAGTTCCAGGCATTATGCTTGAAAAAGAGTTGCAGACTGCAGCTTTAACTTATCTAGACTGTTGCTTGTTTTTAAATTCATTTAAATTATTTTATTTGTTTCTCTTTATATTCTTTTATGTATTTTTAATGCTTCTTACACTCCCTGCTGCAATGCTTTTATTTTATGTAAAGCACTTTGAACTGTTTGTACATGAAATGTGCTATATAAATAAATTTGATTTGATTTGATTTGATAATATTATAGTGTAATCTCTATTCATACAGTATAAACAGCAAACAACAAAAGGGCTTTTACATAATTACCTAAAAATGCATGTGTACCACACATATGGGTAATTATTATTTGATTAGTTTAACAGAATAATAAGAGAATGAACCAACACGATCCAGAGGGCACCAATATATGGTGGCTATTGTGGTGAAAAACAGGGCTAATTGTTTCCACTTTGTATTTGCCAGTAGTTTAAGCAAAGGGGCTGTCTGGGAATACCAAAAAGGCTATTGTCAAAAAAGTCCAAAGGACACAAGATGACCATCAAAGAATACCCTTTTCAACAATTCATAATGTTATTAATTATATTCACAGCCATGAATCTATTACGTTGCAACCAAGAAATTACACTAAGTTAAAACTTGATGAAAGAAGTCAATGAAGAGTGTGCAAAAGTCCCTATGCCATTCATTTAAAGAGCTTCAGCCAGACCTGGAGCCATCTGGAGAGGTGGTTTCAATATGTACCAGATGCTGTACACTGAAACAAGTAGTGTTACATAGATGGTGACCAAAAAATGACTCCATTATTGCAAGAAATGTACAAAAAGACAGGACTATTGTTTCCAGGCCCTTTGATGTACCATCATATTTTTTTTGATAATGTTTTTCTGACTGAGGAAACCAGAGAAGAACACCCTATCAACTGTAAAACATGCTGCTTTGCTGTCTCTGGTTCTGGAGGAAATAATTGTGTAAGAAAAGAATGCCTTAATCATAACATAACCAAGGCATTGTAGAGATAAATGATATCCATTGTCAGAAAACAAGATTTTACGGAAAGGTAATGGGTGTTTTAGCCAGAAAATGAGCTAAACCATATTTATTTTGTGTTAAAAGAAGATGAGATCCGATTTATTGGTCATGCATACACACAAAATTTGTCCTCTGCTTTTAACCCATCCAGGTTGGCATCTGTTGACACACACATGCACATGGTCACACACTCAGAGACAGATGCTAATCTGGAGCGGTGGGCAGCCATGAAGCGCCCAGGGAGCATGGGGGGTATGGTGCCTTGCTCATGGGCACCTCAGCTGTGACAAGGAGGTGGACTGACACCCCTCCAGCTATCAGTTCCACCAATCTTGGCGAGAGTGGGAATCAAACCGCCAACTTTCTGGTTATTGGACGACCAACTCTAACCACTGAGCCACGGCCACCCCAAAGAAATCAGTCTTCCTTATTTTGTGCTGAATTGAAATGTAATGAAAAAAGCTTCCCAATGACTTTAAGAAATGTTTGGAGGTGAAAGTGGTAAATAATGTATATTTTGTCTTTCTTTTTTTACTTTCACAATGTAGGAGACATTTTTTGTTTTTTGACATTTAATTATTTATATTTTAAATATTTAGTTTATAGGAAATTGGTTTATTTGCATTTGCTTATGAAGATATCCTATATTCTGTACAATCCAAGGATACCACTACTTCTGACAGGCATTATATATTGACAATACAGCATCAGCTAAAGCCTTGTCATCAGGTTAGCATCACAAGCTCATTCTGAGGTTGTGTGTTTTGGCTCAAAGCCTTTCTAATATCAGTCATGCCAAGAATAACATATCTGGGCTCAACTATTGAAGATCTTATTGCTTGATTATTTCGTAGGTCTGAAGTTGATCAAATGTAAAGAAAATAAATCACTTTAAATCAGCTCGTACTTTCAAATGCACATAATCTATATTTTGGTTACAGAATGTAAATTCACAATGTGTTTCTAAAAATTAACTTTGATTCTCTGGCAAAAGAGGTAATAACTCATACAGACAAGCCCACATTCTCAGGAAAACAAACTGAAGTCAGATTCAGATTGTTTTAACAAATGACCGATGCTATCACTCACAGGAGCCAAAGAAATGGCTTCTTACAATATTGTTGTTCTGGTCCTGTTGTGAATTAAGGAGTGAAACTGTTAGTAAATCATACGCATTTCATTCCTTCTTACTGCAGGCTGATTCTTGCCTGTTGACATAAACACTGATATTAATATTGGTAGCAATATTGATTTTGAGGCCTGCACACAGCCATACATAAAGCTGTCTTGTGGTGGGCTCAGCAATCACCATAAGTCAGTGTCTGGCTGGGAACACCAGGGTGTTGTGAGCACAGACACAAATTAATCATAGAGATTTAATGCAACATTCCTTTCTACTGTTTTGGGAGTTTGTGCTGTTCTCACATACATACACTCATACCGTTCATACTAGTTGTTCTGTTGTAGCCTAATGGGATTTGGCTTGGCTGGAATTCGACTGCAATTCAAGTAAAAGTTGACAAATCAGTTCAGAAATGTCATGTATAAAATCCATGCAACATAGATTTCTCTAATAACCTGCACTAACTTTCATATGACGACAGATGTCTTTTATATTGGTTTAAAGATGTTCTGCTTGCTTGCTGGCTCTTTGTTTTCTCTTGCTCTCTCCTCTCTCTAAAGCTAAGGGAGGCTCCTTGGCTACAATCCATGATTATCACACAGATAGGATCATATCCCATTGATTTTATGCAGATGATCACCTTTCTGTGTATGCAGGGCTGATGGTGATAGTAATTTACAGAAGAAAATCAATTACCCTTCTCGTCTTCAGGAGTAATTGTTTATTATTTTCCTATTAACCAAACTGTGGTGATCAATGTTATGGAAAGATTGCCCATGAATACGATCAACATAAATAGATTTACCTTCGACACAAGTACTAGTTTTCCTTTAATGACCTGGACAATGTCGAAGCAATGCCACAGGCTGAGATTTAAATTCTAACTTCTTGAGTTGGATATATGTGTGCATGTGTGTTCACAATTTACATGTGTTCTTTGTGAAAAAAGTCTAAAGCGTTCATTTAATTTCTGTAAATGTGGAAATCCCCTGTCGGCCATGAATTGACCTGCAACTACACAGATACATGCATGTATTTAGTCAGTGGAGGCTTGATGGTATAGCGGAATAATTTCATCCAAAGTGGTGATCACAGGACCCTGCACTGACACTGTTGTTGTTGTTTCACAAATATGCTGCTGATTTGAATAGTCAGTGGTTCCCCTGGCTCTGTTCGCTGCCTCTTTGCCTGTATCCATGTGGATTGATCTAGACACAAACTAATCACTATTACTCACAGAAGTAATTGGCCCGGCCCAGATCAAAGAGTAGCGACCAATCGACTGGTCCAGGGATCAATGCTCTGATCAGAGGAGGTGGGAGCTGTAAGAAGTGATGCAGAGGCAGGATCAATCTGGCTGAACAGCACAGTTTTTGGGCATGTTCTAGTCCACCTGTCACATTCACCTTTCTGTTCATTTTCAACTTTGCGACTAAGCATTTTTTTTTCCAAAGCAAACACGTGTCTTTGAGTTACCGCTTTTAGTTGGTACTTTGGACCAGTAGCAGAAACACCTGAGCAGTGGGCTGGTACTATTTCTGGTCATTAAGCTTTGTACTGCTGTGTAAAAGACGTAAGTGACCATAAGTCAAAGTGGACAGATCTGCCCTATGGCGGAGAGAAAATAAATTTTAGATGAAAATTAAGCCATGCGATTGACTGATGACATGTCCAGGTTGTACGCCACCTTTTGCCCAGTGGCAGGTAGACTCCAGTCCCTCCGTAACCCTGAATGAGATTAAACTGGTATAAATGGGTGGATGGATGAAGATTTTTCCAGAGTCCACCTGTGTCCACCCATGTTTCTTTGCTATTGTTGTTGTTATAAAATCACTTGTGGGCCCCTCCCAGCTCTACCCGGCTCAAGCTAACTTTATACCAATCTGCATTTAATCTACATGTAGCATCAACTCTGGAGCCTATGAACTGCTAGCTTTTTGAAGGGTCGCAGGTCTGTCAGTCTGCATTTTAAAAACAGATGTCTGTAAAGGCTGAGAGCACCACAGATTGATACCTCATGAAGGAATTAACAACCCTATAAGGGGCTCCACCATTTCCCTTATAAGCTGTGTTTAGAGTTGTTTAAATCCATAGTTAAAGTCACCTTAGATACAAGAATTACAAAAGGACAGCCTATTATAAACTGGGTGCGATCATTCATCCTTTGAATTTTAAATTCCATCACTCTGAAGTAACAAATAAACAGTTGGTAAGCGTCATCAAACACAGGTGTAATGCAACAGTGCTGCCTACTGAAACGCTGTGATAACACAAAACACCAGGATAACTCACATGATAACAATCATTTGGCCTCACTCACTGCATTCTCCTACTCTATTTCATGGCAGGAGCAGGTGGTCCTAAATATTTCATGCACTCAAGGTGTTTGCAGAACTTCGCCCCCTCTCCTGCCCTTTGTTTATTCCTCATCCCTCCAGAGCCCATTTCTCTTTCATCTTCGCTGGTCGTCGTCCTACTTTTAGGAGGTTCCTGCTCGGCCAGACAGAACGCTGAGCACAGTTCCGGAGCGCTGGCCTCCTCTCAACATTCTCATCTCACCATCTCCCCTGACACTGCTCCTGTCTCATGATCCCCTCTGCCCCATCTCCCACCCCTTCTCCCCCGTTTACTTTTTCTTCTTTCTTCCCCCTTTCGTCCTCCTTTTCCCTTCCCTCTCTCTTTCTTTCTCAGTGTGGTTGTTGATTGGGTGTCTGAGTGCTTGTGGCAGCTGTGTGTTGTGTGTAATAGAGCAGAGAGGCTAGTCTGAATACAGCGATGGGAGAATTTGTTTATGTGAGAGATGCATAGATGGAGACAGGTCTCTAGACGCTGTGGGCTCTCTCTTGCTGTCATGCTGAATTCAGGCCCTGACAGGAGATCTGAGATGGCCAAATATGCCAGACGCTCTGCCCAAATCCCCGAGCTGCACCCTGCAATCGAGCCGATGTGTGTTAGTGTTTATTCAGATTTGACAGAATGATTCTGTATGTGAATGTGTATGTGTGTGTTTCCAGGATGGCATGCTTGATCAGATTCCCCTGCCACATGCTTGGTCCAGAGTCCATTACCTCTGAGCGACATTGGGAGAAGGTCTACCAGCTCTTCTCTTTTTTATCCCATCCCAGTGATCTCTTTCTCTGATATGTTAAGTCTGTTCAGTGGGGCAAGGATTCAGCGTCCATGTGTGTCCAGCTCATTTAGTATTTTCATTCCTCCCTCTTTGGACTTGTAGTGGCATTTGTATTTGAATGTTTGCAGCAGTTTGTCCCAGTTAGTCTTGTCACTTCAACCTCGCGTCTTCTGGGACTCCTTGCTTTGTCTTTGTGTCAACATGTTATGTTGCAGTGTGTTATTTAAATCAAGTGCTTCTATTGAATAACCTCTCCCTCTTGGTTTAAACAGGGGCTTCCTTGGCTCTTCAAAAGACTATCACTGTACGCTGTCTAGTTTGTTGCAACTACTGAGTGTGGCACTCTTCTTCCTAAATGAAGATAAACTTATGTACTGAAATAATATGCTTAGAGGAAAGGTTCTAAACCACAATTAATTAAGACAGGATCTAAAGTTGCTGTGAAGTTGTTGTTCCCATTAGAATCCATGCCTTCGTTGATGCAACTTCACTAAAACGCGAAGCCTGCATTCTACAAGCAACCCCAGTCTGCATGTTGTGGCCTTTAACTGCCTTCAGCAATCACATTTGATGCTCCTTAATTATCCAACACTTTCCCCCTTCTGCCATGCTGCCTTCTTTCTGCTCAGCTGCAGAGACGGTGCGCTTGCTTACCGCCCTGCCTTGCCTAAGTGTTTGCATGCATGTAAATTAATCTTGATTCACTTTACCCTGCCCTGCTGAGTGCAACAAATTACCCTATACCAATGAAACAGCACACGTGAAAAAAGCCAAATCGCTCCTCTTGATAGGCTGTTGCTCCTGTGCTTTATGCCATTACATTAGAGCTACATAATGAATGCCCTCTTGTGAAAAGTAGTGTGTTGTAGGTTTTTAATTCATCATGAATAGGGAATGTTTGTGCATCTCTGTCTCTCCCTCCTACATACACTCACTGTTTCTGCCGGCCTGTGGTTCTCTGCAAGAGGCTTTGATAAGGGGGGCTTGCTGGGTAACCATAAAGCGTACATTCACTCTCATCCACCCCCCTTCTCTCCACGTCAGCATCCATCATTCCATTTACAGGAGCTTGACAAAATTAGCTGCCTTTGTGCCGTAGTCACTCTAATTGGCAGAGGAAGAAAAACAGGCTTTTGACACAAACAGAGGCAACACATTCACTTACTGCAGCACTTGTCTCTCTGTGGATGTTAATGTGAAGAAGGTTCAGGTTTTAATTCACCAGAACAGGATTGGCCCCTGCT
The DNA here is from genome assembly GCF_027942865.1 of Odontesthes bonariensis. Classification (NCBI taxonomy): domain Eukaryota; kingdom Metazoa; phylum Chordata; class Actinopteri; order Atheriniformes; family Atherinopsidae; genus Odontesthes; species Odontesthes bonariensis. The sequence goes on along the minus strand of NC_134511.1, from coordinate 16,463,704 downwards.
TGAGTGCTTCGTTTTCTACCCTGACTGCTCCTCACAAATTTCCCTGTCATCCTTTATTGCTTTAAAACCACAGTTTTATGTTTTTTTTTTCCTTAAAAAAAAAAGAAAAGAAAAACTGATGCTCATTTTGTCCTTACTTTCTTATGTGGTGAGATTGTGTCCCTTGAGAAGTCAGGCTTTGTTCTATCATCAGGACCAAGTCATTTTGATTTGCTGTGTTTGATCTCAGCATATTAGTCAAATATTCTACTGCATATGATATAACCTTGACAATTGACAAAGCAAGGACACTCACTGTGGGTATGTTCTTGTGTGTGTGTTTAAGTGTGTAAATCAATGACAGTGAATGGGAGGAACCCCTGTACAAACCCTCATCTTTCATCTTGAATAACCGATATCATAAACAGACGCTACTCATCAATCTCACCTGTGTTCCCAATACAAAGATGGGGGGGCAGGCCTATTTCCCTCTCTTTCTGGAGTATTGATGACATTTACTAAATTGCTCTAAGTGTGTGCATAGATATTTGTATATACGTGTGTGCATATGGAGACAGGTACAGGGTACCCCTAATACAACTAATGTACACCTAATGTTTGTCCTTGGCGACATTTCTACAAACTTCATGGTATTGCTTTGTATTTTACTGATATTTCAGATCAATTTGAGTTGAGCGGACAGTTTTGGTTTGTAATCTTTGCCTTGTTGTGTCTCAGTCATCTGTGTTGGTAAGCTTCCACAACCATCCACATAGGGGCAGTGTAGCAGTTTGCAGCTACTGTGGATCAGGACAGAAAATGAGATAAAAGTGGGGATAAATCAGCAAAACCAGCACACATGAAGAAGAAGTAAAAATTGAATTATGTTTAATGGTGTCATTTGGAGATGAGCGTGCTATATTATAACAAATGATAAAAGTGTGTTTTAATGAGTAGTCATAATGACTCAGTAGACTCAACTGGCCTCTTTTGCAAGGTTCCACATAGTTAAAGAGATCAAAGTGACTTTGGGACAATTATTGCATGTGTGTTTATTATCATTCACCAGTTCCAGGATAAATTGAGTGTGTTGTCAGTGTGTCTGCGTGTTTTTGTGTGTATGTTGGGGTCGGATGGGGGGGGGGGGGGGGGGGGGGGGGCAAGGTCATAGCTTACGAGCTTTAGGCAATACTGATAATGTCTGGATAAATAATAGATGTCGTATATAAATCTATTAACCAGAACAAGGCCGATAAAGACATTTTCAAACTAAAGGGGGATTTCCCAACAAATATCCTGCTCTCTGAGTGTCTTTGTTTGTATGTGTGTGTGTGAGAGAGAAAGAGGGAGAGATCTGTCTTTTACGAAAAATGTGACTGGAGAAATAAACCACAGATTTTGCTGGTTTTTTTAATCACATGTCCCTCGCTTACATCATGCCATCAAGCTATGATATCACTAACACTGGCTAAAACATAACATGTTAATTTTTAATAAAAAAAAAAAAAATAGAAAAAGTTTGATTGAGATTAAAAAGCTCCTTTTACAAAAATGTTGCAGGTTTAAATGATGCTTAATGAAGTGTTCTCCAGCCAACTGTTACTTTCTGAACTAAAACCAAACAAAGTTCCTGGCAACTCCGAATCAAAGAGTGCCACAACAATTAGTTTGTAACAATTAAATATCATTATGTCATGAATAATCTGCACACAATTTATTAAATGCTAATTCCATATGAAAATTGGGAAGGGAAGAATGTCATCAATATGCTGCTTTAATTAGTGATTGACAGTGTGCTAAAATAGAAAGATTTAGTTTAGGATGTCGTGCCCTCTGTGTGTAAAGTGGATCATCTTAAGTGTGTAAAGATGAACTCCCTTCTGTCTGTTGATGGTAATTAAGTTTGCTCCCTGTGGGGTTGCTGGCACAGCCAGGTTGGAGGAGACGGGTGGGAGGCAAGATCTGTGCTAATTGTTGTACATGAGAGCCTGTTTTAGCTGCTGCTAAGCACTGCGGGGCCTCTGTGTACTTGTGTATTTATGCACATGTGTGTGTATTTAAAACATGTGAAACTCAATGGAGCCATATGACTACAGGTCACACCCTGAGTGCCGTTGCTAAGATACAGTTTCTGAAGCATCACGGAGGGGTTGTTCTGGGGTACTCCATCTTCAGCCCCCCACCACCCAACTGCACCTTCCTCCCCCCCGTCCCCTCTTTGCCACCTCCCCCTGGGGTTTGGCTGAATGGGCTGCGATGACAAGGGGTTGAATGGTTTGGGGTGACAGGGGGGTGGTGTCCTATTTGTCCCTAAATGCTTCTCTATAGACCCCTGATAATAGACTGGCTGCCTGTTCCCCTTCCACCTGCCCCACCAAACCTCCACTGCTTCATCCACCACCGTCACCCACTCTGTCTCTGTCTCCTTGTCTCATTGTCCGCCCCCCCCATCCCCTCTGTCTCGTTTTCCTCCCTATCATGTCTCCTTCTCTTCCCATCTCTTCCTCTGTCTTTCTTTTTTTCCTCTTTCTTAAGCTACAGCAGCATTTGGCTCAATCCTTTCGGCTGCTTGTTATGTTGCCCAAGTGCAGCATTCGAGTGTTGGTGGTGTACATGAGAGAGGAGAAGGTCAGTGCTTATTACTCACCTCTCCAGTCCTCAGCATTGTCCAGCAGCTAAAGGTTTGTCAGTGTTAACAGGAGCTGCTTTGATGTTGGCCTTTCATGCTTTGTTTGGAGACATAGCTGTACGTACCTTTGATGACTGCAGGCCTGTTAGTTCAGCTGTGTGATAAATGAGAGCGAGTAAATAAGAGTATTTTTAATGACTGATCTGTGATCAAATAAGAAATGAAAAAGCAATGAATGCATGCAAAAGCATCAAAAGAATACATCATGATCAAGTGTTTTTTTCTGTTTTGCACCACACACTGCTTCGTGAATACACGACATCAGATGTTTATGCTGCCTTCACGATGAAAAAAATATCTGTTTACTGACTTGAATGTGCATCAGTGCACTCTGTGTGTTTGGGTTTGTGTCTATGTGTGAGCATGTATGCCTGTGTTAGGGGTCAGGAGTGAAGATGTTACCCTCTGGTCATTCATCACAAGCATGACACACTCTCCCTTGCGCTCCGCTACGCAGAGGCAATGTTTTATGAAAGAATAACACGTCAGCGGGCACCCACTGGCCATCCATTACCACCCCACACGACCTGCAAAGACTCACAATGGATACATAGTTTTGTATGCACTCACTGTGTGCCATTATGACTTTCTGCAAATGTAGGGGCACACATTACCCTGTCCACTTTTAACAGAGCCGTGCTTCCTTATGGACTGTATAAGAGGTTGTGATGACCTGCAAAGATAGAACGAGGAAGAGGACGGACGCTGTGAGCAGATACGTTGAAGGCTATGGATCCAGAAGAAAAGTTGGTTTAAGGGTGCTGTGCAGTCCCTAAAAGCATTGAGTGCTTGAGTGAAAATTAATTTATCCCTTCTCTTTGTTACAGCACCCTTTTGCCCGCACATACAGTTAAAGCTGCTCTTATGTCCTTAACATGGCTCATAACTTATTTAGCTGACAGCACCTGCTACTACTCCGACTACCACTGAAGCTATACACAAATTCACATAAATATGAAGCCATTTTTTGTAAAAAAAAAAATTGTGTCAGTATTTGTAAAAAAAAATTTTTTATAAAATATACAAATCTAAACAACGAACAATTACTCAAACATATGCTGTAACATGAAATTCCACTTTGAAGGGATGCAATGAAACATATGCGTTCTGGCGTTAAGTTAAATGAAAAGATTTATACAAATGTCATATATGCCTGTTGCCTGAGTCTTCAGAGGCTAATACTTTGTCTGTTTTCAAAGACTAAAAACAGACAAACTATTAGTCCAACTTTGTACATATAAAGACATAAAGCTTGTGAACATCATATTGCTGTCTTTATTCACAATATTCATTCTTTTGAAATCAAAACCATCTTCACCCAGACAAACCATGTCAATTTGTTTTTTTAGATAATTGTGAAGTATGTGCCAAAAGAGCTACATCTGAAAACAGACAGCACGTGACTTGCCATGAAACTGGACATGTGCACACAGCATGTTGACATGAAGAAGATGGTCTGTTGCTTAGTTGTACAACATAATACAGACTAAGAGAAGTGAAAAGACTTGAGGTTATTTTGGGTACATGAGATGGAACTGTTTCTGAATGTAACGTCTAAGTATGGTTCAAGGTGGTGGTTTATAGTGGCATAAACATATAGTGTAAGATTCATTTTTTTAAAAATGTATTTACATTTTAGATACAAAAACCATAAACAAGCACAAATAAAAAGCACATACACACAAAAGACATAATGCAATGGACTAACTTGCATCAATACTTGTATCATTTATCTTACTTGACAGGTACACCCTGGTTTTTATATAGTATATTGGCTTGTTAATTCTAGAAACTTAATGTTTCTTGTTTATGTAGTCTTTTTGTGCTCTGTTCAGGCTCAGGCTGCTTTTTCTTCCATTATCGATTCCATAAAGTCAATTAGCCAGATACTCGGACAAAAACATTTTGGTTTCCTTTCTTTCCGATTCATTAAAAGGATCCTTTTCACAGAGGAATGCTATTGTATTTGACTGTGGTTAAGTTCCAACTTGGCGTCATGACAGAAAGATTCACATTATATATCAATCATAACATAATTTGGCCTCACTCCCAAAACTGTGATTCTTCTGAGCAGCACTATTACATATTTAACAACCCTGTCTTTCCACAACCATTCCACTATAAAAATATACGAGATTCATTCATTCATGCAGTTTCTGTAGAGTTATACATATTCAGAACAAAATCCTCATCTGTTTGACTTTGTATGTAACGCATTTTGAGATTGGATTTGTCAGAAATATGTTTCTACCATTCAGATGTAAACACAGTCTCAGGCCTTTCAAACTACAAAAGGATCAGGAGAATTGCCTTTGTTGCCTTTGTAGTGGTTTCCAGTCTTCAAGCACTGCGACAGAAATCAGCTCGTGGCTACCGTTTTATATTTGATAGACATAAAAACTGCTTGTGATGCAGTTTGAGAGCTGCTCATGTATCAAGTTTATTCACATTAGAACTGTTGAAAACTTGTATTTAGCTGCCTGTAGTTATGGTTTGATTATTTAAAAAACAATGATCTTATCATCTATCGAAACATTTTGAGTGTTTTTCAGATTCGAATCTCATGGTGGTTTGCCTGTTAGAATTTGCATTGGAGTTTGTGTCTCCAGGCCATTGGTATTTTGTATGTGACAGCTTGTGCTGTGTAAGACAGAAGAAGTTGAGGACGTTGTGAGTTATAGAGCTCTTAGACCAGTTTATGAGGACTATTATCCCTCAGTTAGTTTCAGTTTTATGTGCATTTTCTCTGGGCTGGCCTGGAACCATCAATTTAATGCTTTCATAAAGCAAGGTTAGATAGCATTGAATCAAACCGTACACTCGCTCACACTCTCCCCTGCTTTAGAGCTAAAGTCACAAAGAGGAGACAAAAGAGGAAGATGAGAAGGTGGAGGTTATGAAAGATGGAGAGACAGTTTTATGAAGTCTTTTTAAAGCCAATTTAGGATAAAAGTTTTCTTTCTCGCTTCAATAACAATTGAGAATATAGTCACATACTGAAACCCAAACAAACATATTTCCCCCTGTCTGTTTCAGTGTCTGTTGCATGGACACTTTAGTGTGCGACACGAGTCTGTGTATCAAACAGACTTATGCTTTTGTGAGGCACCCATTTTCGTGCTGCTTATTGCCTGTTTTATCGCAGGCCATTCTTTTCACAACGTTAGTCCATCACCTGCTGTTTGCTGAAAGCAGTTTGTGAGACAAAGACTTTGTCGTTAGTCCAAACTGTCTTCAAAACAAAATATAAGCAGAGATCGATTCGGGTTGAATCCCAGTGTAGTGCTTATGGCTGCCACACATTTTTTCAAGCAGGCATTCAATAAGAGTCTGATTCCATTTCACCTCATTTATGATTTGTGTGTGTGAGATACGGCGCGTGTGGAATTCATCTACTCTAGTGTGACAACTTAATTTTCAATGCTGGTAGAGACACAGCAGGCCAAGAGCACGAATGCGAGGGAATGAGGTCGAAGGAAAAGGAGAAATGAGGAAATGGATGCTAAAGAGACCTGGGTAAAGATTTTGTAGCTTTGTTTATGTGCGGTGTCTGTTTGAGGTTGCAACGCCAGCAGTTGACAGAGACTCATCACTTCTCAGCGGTACCTTACACCTTGTCTGGACAGGAATGTGAGAATCCCCTTGACACACACGTAAACACAGATGTACAATGATGCGCTGAGTGTTTGTGTGTTGTGACAGGCGTAGTGGATCCGGCTGCAGGATTTTTTGTTTGGCTTTGACGAGCATGTCATTAGCAGAGACGAGGAGAGACGCAGGGCCCCATCAGTATTTAAATAGTCCGGCACCTCTGCCACCACATTTCTGCAGGGGCTTGCTGCTCTCTGGGGCTTGTCTCCTTCTATTTCTCTCTCCTTTTTCTTTACTTCTATCCATCTTTCACCTGCACTCAGTCAGTTTCTTTCATGTCTTTGTATCAAATACTGGCCAATTTATCTACTTTCTTTTCTTTAAATTGAGATTTGTCACACAGTGCACCTGCTATGGCTATCTACCTGGAGTAGAGTATTAGATTTTCTTGACATTGGCTGCGCTGAGTGAGTTTTGGCCCATTTAGTTTGACACAGAGCCAAAAGTTAAGTATAAATTCTTTGTTATTCTGACTTTTTCTTGCAATATTCCACAGACATTTTCACAGCTATATCTCTGTGTGCTTACATCTATCTGAACAGAGGCAGCTCTCATTGTGGCCACTGACAGTTGTCTTGCTTTGAGCAAAGACCTACTCAAATCTACAGGAGAAGGGACAGGAAAAAAGAGCACAAGTCAGACCTGCTTTAATTGTGATTCTGATTTGAATGAGAAAGCAGCTTATAAAAGGGCCATTGGAGGTAGAGGAGTAAAAGGTTTTGCCTTTAACAAGAGCTGTGCAACAACTCTGAACCTGAAGAGGTTTTCTCTGAAACACGTGCATAAAGCCCTTTGTACATATCTACTTATGAGTGTGTTTGTTAGCTTTTTTTATTGTATGTGTGCATGCCACACACAAACACAGACTGTGGTGATTTATTCCAGTCACAGGGCAGGTAAATTGAAGCAGGCCTTTCAGGTTGGTTTTCGGCTGCAGGTCTAATGAGAGCAGCGTTTCCCGTCTCTCCAAACAATGCGCTCCTGTCTCTTAAGAGCCCTTCCACCCGCCTGCAGCCTAGCCACTCTACATTAGATCTGTGGCCTGCAGCAGCCACTACAGTGAAAGGCCTCAGACTCTGAAATGGCTGTTTGATTCTCTCCCTGCTTTGCCTCTAAATGAATGATTTATTGGCTGTCAATGAGGAAGCCAAGCGTAATGGACAAAAGCTGCACTGCAGAGCCCCAGTCAAGAGGATGTTGTTGTGGATGTTCTCTTTGAGGATCTTCCTGCCTCTATCTGGACCTGTAATGAAGAGTAAACAACCTTGCTCGTGCCAGACCGAATATAGTTAGGGGTGCATTAAGAATCTTATGACTTTAAGCCGAATGTTGACACCTTGCCCCTTTTAAAATCTAATTAAGAGGTTTTGATAAAGGGTTTTGGAAATGTTGCTCATTGTGACAATGTCGGGATAGTGCTTATTGTATGTAAGCTGGCACCAGTTATGTAAATACAGTTTTTGTTGACTCTGTTTTGTGATGGCTTCTCAAAATATCCCTTTGAACTCTCTTGGGATTTCCAAGCCGCTGATGCAGGATAGTGTAGGTTATCAGACACCTCTGTTCCTTCTGCTGGAGCAGGACTTCAATCAATTAACACAGCTGAGTAACCTACCACACACACTGTGACTAGAGTGGCCACAGGCGGCTATGGAGACATGTTATTTAAAATCCCCACTGCTTTTGTTCCTGTAAAAGGGGACATTAACACCCGCTCGTCCTTTGGCCCCTGCTTGTCATCCAAACGGCTAATTTCTGCAGATCCCTCTAATCCCCCAGGAGAGACAGCAGGGCTCAGGGCCAGCAGGAACGAGGGCCTCAGAGCCCGGCTGCTAGAATGGAGAGTCAATGGGTGCTTTTAGAATTGACGTTCTAAAACGTGCCTTTGTTTGCATCATGCTCCCCGGTGTCCCGCCTTTCAGCGGGTCTAATGATAAGTGACAGGCCATTAATTGAAGCTATTTAGGAAGCCATCATCAGACACACGTCTGATCCCTCTCTGCTGAGACCAGTAAAACAGAGATGCTGCACAGTAGATGAGGAAATAGTAGGGTTAGGATGTGTAATGTGCCTGATTTTATCGGTGCTTGTAAATCAGTTGCATTAAAGAAAAGAATAAGAGATTATTGGCTTGAAAATATTTTTTATTTACTTTCTTTCTCATGTGTGAGAGGACACGTGGGCCAATTCAAATTCATTTCCTGTGATTAAAATGTTTGCTGCTTAATTCAAGCTACAGATAGAACAGTCTGCTTTTTATATAAGAGTAATTCGATTATTTAAATTGAATGAACTTTTTTAACATTTGTGTTTCTTTTGTACATCTGATTTATCTTTTTCATTGACAGAGTAGAAAGTTGACTTATTGCAATGTCAGTTAATATTTTAGTGCATTTTATGAATCTTAAAAGAAAGAAAATTAAGTAGAAATAGTGGATCAGTAAAGGTACGTAGTAGGCCAAGACTTTGCTTATGCCTTACAGCTACTTCTTGTTTCAAACTCCCAGACATAATACATTGTGTTCAGAAACTGCAGCGTGGTGCCATAAAATGATTTGGTTTTGATTTATGAAAAAAAAAGAAAAAAAAAAAAAAAGCTTTGCCACCACAGACTTCAATCTTCAACTTCTCAACATGACATCATCTAGAGCAGAAGTGTCTCATGTTGCAGTGGCGGTCAGTCACATTTTAAGGAGATGACAAAAAAGAATACTCATCACATTGTCTTGCTGTGCTCTTGTTGAGAATATATGTAGAGTAACATTGCAATACAATTGTCCATATACTGTGAAACAAAAAAATAATAAAAATTATTTATGACATCTGTATCTCAAGTGACCGTATAGGACCAGGATAAGGAAGAAAAACAACAGTGCCTTATGTTACCTATCAGCTGCCTGTTTTTGCTCATGGATCTTTTAAAGAGGGAGCAAAGTATAAAAGTGAGTTATGCAAAAGACCAAGAGTCAGTTTGTTGACAAATACAAGTGAAATATGTCAATATGTGAACACTACTGATACCCGTTTATAATTTTGATTAAGTATAAGGTAGACCTGATTCAATTAACAGTTAAATGGTCTAATCACAATCATTTGAAATGATCATGGTTACATAATTGGCATAATTGTCTTCATGCACTGTCTGAAAACAGCTTGATGAAACTGACATAAAAGTCATATTTGACATGTTTTTCACCCTTTAATAGTGTTATTTCACTAATTCTGCCTTGTGACTTTTTTGTTTAGAAAATCTAAAAGACAAACAGAAATCATTTTTCTACGCTCCTGTTTTTATTTCAAACAAATGTGAAATTATTGAATTATTAGTAGGATTTCTAATAATCCTGCTAGCGGCATATAAATGAACAGACTATTAAAACATGAATTGCAATTATCTGTATGATTTTATTTATGTTGATATGAAAAATAATATATAATACAATTATATTTAGCTGATTTAGCTTTCAGTGTGTGTACTGCCACGCTCACCTTTATTGTCGTGCCTCTATCACCTCCCCTTTAACCATGTTATAATCTACAAGGTGAAAAACTGTCACATGGCACATTAAGGCCTTACATCCACTCTGAATTTATTCTGTATCCCCAAGTTCAGCCTGCTACAGTTCATTCCCCTCCAACCAATTTACCATCTGTGCATCTCTCAATCTTCCTCCTAAAACGGGGAAGGAAGCAGTTGTCGCTGTTTGGGTTTTAGGGGGTAAATGATGTCGCTAATCACCAGCTTTTAAGAGGGCTGATTTATGGAAGGGACACGAATTGTTATAGGCTGAATTATACATATAGTATGTGTTTGTGTGTGTGTGGTTGAGCGTCTGTGTGTGTTTGGGTAGGTGTCAGAGAGGCAGCCTGTGGGATAGGCTAAATAGTCTTATTATTTATTGTCTCAGAGCGGCCTCTCTGAACGGAAGAGCAGCTCTCCAAATTGAAATATAGCTGAGTTTACCCTTCTGATTACTGCAGTAGTTTACTCCCAGAGCCCAAGGAGATCATTAAACAATGGCCGCCACCAGCAACTCAGCACCCCATTACGGCTCAGGATAAATGCTTCAGCTGAGACATAGCTAAACCCTCTGACGGACAATAAGTGTGCCTCACAGGCATCATTTCTCCCCTCAAAACTACACCAGTTGTTCTTTCAGTCACAAGCTGGCATCAAGACAGCAATTCTGCCTTGATTGATGTGTATTTCTCTGGGAAAGATTCATAGTTTTCTAGATGACAAAAGGCACTCAAAATTCCAGCTAAAGCGTGATGCCACTCTGAGAGTAAACTGGCCAGCTAATGTTGTGACAAGCACTGTAATTGTTTCAAAATTTAACAAGATGATTAAGATATGGTAATGCGTTACGAACAAACACTAGGCACACATGAGTGCTTTACCCATATTATTGTCCAAGTGAATTTGTGGAATTGCTGATGTTGCACTCTTCTCACCAAGACAAAACTCTTAACATTCAGACACATGCTGAAATTCTAAATATGAAAACATTTTAAACAGTTATTATTAGTAGTATTTAGTCTATCTGTTAGGAAAAGATATGAGCATCTGAAGAGTTAAGAACAGCCCCTAATGGCACAGTATTGATGTGAAAAACAATGGGTTATCTCAGTGGAACCACGTCTCATTCTATCCCAGCCATCACCATCATCTAGCATTTCCACAATGACCTTTACCGGCATGATGATGGTTGGGGTTGCAGGCTGAGTCCTTCACACGCTGTTGCTCTGATTACTGCAACATCTGTAACATAAACAGTGGAGCAGGACATCAGCACAACAGACCTAACAGCCATGACAATGAAGTGACAGTGTCAGCTCAAGACACGATGACAATGATGTTTCTGTCTCAGTGTGTTGATTATGCACCGTTCGGTGTGTCTCGTGGAGCTAGAGTCTGTTCTGGATAAATGTGGAATGAAGTTCCAATGTACGTCATGGCAGCGTTTTATGTCATGATGTTAAACTTTGACCTGTTATTACTTCTATGATTAATAGGAACGGCACAAAAACAGTTCTGATTGCACAGTGGCACAGGCCAGTCTGAGCTGCAACATGTTACCCCAGAGATGTCTGCGGCTTTATTAGAGATTAGTATGTATGTGGGTACACAAGTCAGCCAGGAACGGCTGGAGAATCATCACCAGTAATAATCAACCTTATTCGATAATAGCAGGATAAGAGAAAAATAGGCTTGCATACTGCTGAAGCTAGAGCTAATTATTAGTTGGCTCTGGAGAGGCAATTTATTGAGTAGCTAAATGGAAAGCAGAAGCCTTGTAAATCTACCAAAACTGTCTTTAGGGTAACATTAACACACTGTTAGGAAGTTTACTGTAAGTGGCTCCTCGTAAAACAATATTTCAGCCCTCGTAAAAAAAAAAGGTAATAATAATCATGCTTTTGTTTAATATTCAGACCTTTGTTAAGAAAAGGAGCAGTTTTCTTCTGTTGACAAGGCCCACATCTCTCCAATGGAGCAGGCTGTTTTTGTGGCTGTTGTTGCTGTCTGTCCTAACACATTTACCTTAAGCCATCAGCGCTCATTAAATGCCTGCTGGTGCAGGGAAACAAAAGGCTGCCCGGCGAGCCAATATGCGCCTATGACACGTCAGCCAATCCCCAGACAGTCCGCAGAGCCTGGCTGCGCCGCGGAATTCTCAAACATATTTTTCTAATTTATGGATGGATAATAAATCAACATTAAGGCTTGGACAACGAGTTATACATTAGAGAGAGATGGCTCCAAACTGGGCCACAATGCAGCAGAGGAGACCATGCGCACATCTGCACTAAAGTCACACTGAGTGTGTGTGTGTGTGTGTGTCTTTGTGTAAATGCGTATGTTTCTTCACTGCCAGTCTAACTTTAATTTCAACCTTTAAGTTGGTGGTGGAGATACAAACATTTTTAATGTCAGTGCTTAGAGGTGGTGAGTATGAATATTATGAATCGGAAATAAGATCATTAGGATTTACTACAGGAGGGATGGTGCTTTAAATGCTTCATAAAATTTAACACTATGAAATATGCGCACGTTTGCATTTTAATGGCAATGAATTGGCCTTTCAGTGCTATGGCAGGTCACTGGTTCCCTATTGGGCCTGTGTGCTTCAGCCCTGCGTTCAGTAACCAAGACTTTAGAAGGAAGCCCATATAACACTGACTAACTACTTCTTTCATTCAATTGTTTAGGTGCCATCAGTGTTAGAAAACAAATGGGATAACCAGCTGTTTGCAAATCCCCCGTTTATACCCTGACCGATTTGTATACATGTCTAATTGTGTCGTTGTGAAACTCCTCAAACAAATTCCCATTGTCATGATAACCTTCAGTTTGGAAAGCCTTTTTTTTGAGAAGAATGCTTGTTTGTTTTTTTTTTAGATAGTTTTAATTGATAATGTCTATAGATTTGCTCACACACATTTTTAGTGTCTGAATTTCACTTCAAATGTGTAATATCCAATAAAGGCATCAAAGTATCTTGCTGTTATAGGAGGTGATGCACTCTCTGTATTTTCAGACATTTCAAAGTTTACCTTCATGTCGCCTGCTCAACAGCAGCAGTTGGTTTGTTTTTTGTTGCTGACGTGCTCGCTATGTTGTTTCTCTGTTCGGTGTTTGATGCATCGTGTAGATAAGCTAGAGCTCCACTCTAAACTTATTAGACCTAATCATTCATTAACCTCCATTACACTGAAAGGAGGGTAAACCCAACGCTTGATTACATTCTCAGTATGTGTGCAGGATGGTGTGTCTATGCCGGTGTGTGCATATATACACTGTGTGCATGGTGAATGAATGTGAGTGTGAAAGATGCACTTTATGCATTCCTCCACTCTCTGCACATCTCTCTACTGTATCAATTCACAAACAGCCTTTGCGTTTGTAAGTGTGTGTGTGTGTGTGTGTGTGTGTGTGGGTGTGGGTGTGAGCATGCATGTGCAGTGGAGAACGTTTGTCACTCATTAGAGTGGAATACAATCAGAGCTAAACTAGCCATGGCGGCCTGACTCATTATAAAACTGAAGGTTTATTCAAAATCTCACTCTGCCTCATTCCCAATCCACCTGCCACCATATGCATACAGTAATTACACAAGTGAGGAGGAGGAGAAGGTGAGTGAGCTGCTGTGTGTGTGTGTGTGTGTGCTTGTGTGCGTGTGCATGTGTGTTTGTGCGTGCGTGTGTGTGTGTGTGTAGCTATGTTTGAGGGAAAGTGAGAATGAGCTTGCAAGCTTGTGTGTACAATTATTTTTCATTCCTTGTTTCGCCTGAGTTCTGCCCCTATAACTGAGGATCTAATCAATCTGCTGGTTATTAGGTTTTTTAATTGATAATGCATACTAATTAGGCCTGGCTCCGTTGCCACAGCAACAACGAGGAGGTGATTGTAGGCAGGAGTCCAAATGGACTTTTAAGAGTGAGGTGGAAGCCATCTTGCCAACACATGGACACGCTCATGCTCATGGCTCCTCGGCACATGTAAGCAGAAATGTTTGTGGACTGATCTCCTCACCAGCATATGCTGAATTTGAAAATCATTTGAGAAACTTCTCTTGCATGAATAGATGATAGAAAAAAAAATATTTTAAACCCACCACTTTACGCCAATTTAAAAGCATTTGTTCAACTTTTAGTGTACGATTTTTTTTTGTTGCAATTTGATGTAAATGTAAAGTGTTCATTATTGTGCAGTATATGTAGACAAATATTAATTCTCCTGTTATGATATGTTGTATATTAATATGATTTTTCCCAAATTGACATACATTATATCTTTATATCTTGAGTTTCATAACTTAATAATATTTTAACTAGTGATTCTATCTGATTTTATCTATTGTTCTTATTTCTTTCTTTTTTGTGTAATATTTAATTTAATTTCTATTGTTTTAATGTATCTGTAAAGCACTTTGAATCACCTTGTTGTTGAATTGTGCTATACAAATAAACTTGCCTTGCCTTTATACAGTTTATATGTTCATGCCACAAGATGAGGTACAACTGTTAACATGTACATTCATAAGTAACAGCTTTGATTTTAGTGTGATATTCTCCATTTATTAATGTTTAAATGCTACAAGGTAAAAAGAAAGTGTAAATCTGAAACATGGCACTTTTAATGAAGAATCAAAAATAGTTGCTAACCACTTTATGAATTACTGATAAATAGCCGTCTACAATAATATAATAACAATATATAAATTTATATATTTTTTTCAAATATTTGATTGTTTTAATAAGAACAAAATATTCTTCTGATGTCTTTTTCTCTCCAGCAATCTAAGCTCTTAATTTCATTGGAGAATTTGATTTATTGAAACAATTGGTGCTGGAGTGATATTGAGTTCGTCTGAGCTAAGCTAATTCCCAATGGACCCACAAAGGAGCAAATTTTTCGACATCTTAAACTTTTCAAGCCTCAAAAATTGTAGTAGTTCAAGCAAACACTATACATGGTGATTTTTACTCCACATCACTTTTCCATTAGTCAGTTTCTTACTGTGCCATTATTTTCTCAACCAAAGAAAACCTGTATTAGGCCGTGTCACTGCATGCTTTCACCTCATAACATGAAGGTTCCTGGTTCGAATACTGGTAGGGTTCTTTCGCTGTGGAGTTTCGCTGTGGAGAGAACTGTGCATGCACAAGTTCTCTCCAAGCAGTCGTCCTTTGTCCCACGGTCCAAAGACATACAAGTTTGATAATAAATGGACCCTAGGAGTGAGTAAGTGTGCATGGCTGTGTTACCATGTTCAAGGTGCATCCTGCCTCTCACCCAGTGGTAGCAAAAGTAGACTTGGGTTTTTGTGCCTCTTGAGGACTTTTACCAGTTTTCAATGTTGTTTGGTATTTTGGGGACAGTTGTCCGTGATAGCTGATCAGCAATGGGAATTCAGTAGCCATCATACATACAATGACGTAGAGCAACACTAATGACTCTGTTGAAAAAATGGTGACAAAGTACATAATAGCTCATGAAATTTGCGGGGTTTAAGAGCATTTTATGTGGCGAAAACTCAGATTCAGGAACTAGACACTATCTAGTCATGAGTGCTTCACTCAATGTATGTATTCACATAGACAGAATTTGCATGAAAGCCTGATGATTTGATGATGGATTCAAACTAGAATACTCAACAACAAACAACATAAATCAGCTATTTACTTTTGATTGTTAATTATTAAAGAGCATTTTTTTTTTTTGCTAACTTTTGAGGTAGGTTCCTTTTACTAGTTTCAAATACAGGACATCTTTTAATGTTGTAATATTGCTATTTGAAAGCATCTTAATACCTGTTCGACCACAGTTACTTTACTGGAAGTGGTACCAAAAGACAGTCACCATTAATTTGCTTGGCTGCTTTTTTTTTTTTTTTTTAGACTCCTTACCACCAGGTGTAACCAAAGTTTCACTGACAATTCAGTCACAAATTATGTAAAAACAAACACAAACAAAATGGAAATTTTGTCTTAAGAATAAAAAGAAAAAAAAATCCATCATTCTGCAGCCTACTTTCTACATGTGTAATACATCCCACAGCATGGATTCATGATCCAGGATTGCGTTTAATGTTGATGCAGGAACTTCAACTGTTTGTCCAGGTTACTGCCTTTCAATTTGTTAGGTTATCATTTTGGTAAATAAGGAGTGTATGGGCACACACACACACACATTCACATCCATACATGCACACAAACCATTCATCACCTGCCTAAGCCCATGAATTATCATCTCTGTGCTCAAGGTCAAAAAGCTGTAGCAGGTAAAATGAAGTCTGAGGGGTCAGCAGGGTTTGATCTCTCTATTCCTTTGTGCTTGTTCTGAGAGATAAAGGCAGAAAAAGATGAGTGCTGCCCTTTTTACATTATTGATTATAGAGACATCTTAATTCATTTTAGACAGGGCTTATCTCACCTCTACCTGTGTCTCTTCCTATTGTCCAACAGGAAGCAACCTTCTCACCTCTGCACAGGTTGTCACACAGCATGCATCTGTCTGCTACTCAGACACCACTCTGCCTTGACTCCTCTGTCACCCAATTCAAAGTATTTTCAGCTTGTATACATGCAGCAGAGACTGTAATAGCAAACTGGACTTGTCTCTTTGTAATCTGCTTGGATGTTGTTGTGCAAAGGAGGATATCGCCCTCATTACCTCATGATGAAGAGCTCAGTATGATCATATCACTGATTTATCCTGCCTGCTTTGTGTGTGTGACTGATGGTGTTGTTCACACAGGCCAATCCCTCATCAGACTGTTTGGGGTTTGGCAGCTGGGAATTTATGAATGAAGCAAACATTTCAACATGAAATAAACACTTTGATTAAGTCATCTGTATATTTTGTAAGGTTTTGCCACATTTGGAGTTTATCGGGATATGCATTTTTTTATCTACATAGATAAGAATATGAAAACATGTTGTTTTCTCTTCATACTTCCTCCAAACTCTTTTAGCTTTTTCACTGCCTCTTTTTTTCTTCCTTTCATCACCTAATTTTGCTCTGATCTCTCCAAATGTGCATGTATTGCATGCTTTGCATGTGTGTTTGTGTGTCAATGAGCACTTGGCTGCATGCACATGTTTATTTGTTTCTCTGGGAGTGTTGCATGCACATGTGTGTGTGTGTGTGTGTGTGTGTGTGTGTGTGTGTGTGTGCGTGTGTGTGGCGTGTGCACACTCATGTACATGTATGTGTGCGTGTATGGGGCAGAGCAGCCAGCTGGGTTGGAGGGGTAATAAAGAAGGAGAATCAATAGGCCATGCAGTAGAGCCAAGGTGCTGCCATTTATCACACCGCCTCCCTGACTTCCATCATTCATCATGCCCAATGAGGCAGCAAATAGGAAAATGACTATTTGTATCAAACACATCTGCACTCATCCACTGAGGTATTTTATTCCCATTAACTCAAAGAGTAGAATACGCCAGTTTCAGCTGCTGCTGCTGTTGTTGCTGCTGTGTTTGTGTGTGTGCGATTCTATTTGTTCAGGCTTGTAGTTGTAGATTCATTGGGAACACACTCATGGCTGCTGTTATTTTTTCCCTGGAAAAAAAACAAAAAAACAGAATGTGTGCTCTGAGCCCTCCAATCCCTGAGTTGATGTGTTTAGTCTCCATCTTCCTCTCTTTCTCCCACCATCTCTGACCATCTCCCTTCTTTAGTCCACATTCTTTTTTCTTTCGAAATCTTCCTCTTTCTGAGGCCACGGAGTGATGGGGCGAATAATATCATGGCTCTAAGAAGCTATTACATTAAGCTTGCCTTTCATTCTCACCTATAAATTAGCCCTGAAGCTGGTCTGCCCAGGGGTTGAGGTGTATATCTGCATGTGTGTATAGCCTGTAGGGCTGTGGGGTGTAGAGGGGTGGACTGCGGTCATTATGGTCTAATATCCCATGAAATGGTGAAATTATCATGCAGCCGATTTTATGAGCTGCTGGTGAATATTAAAGAAGGATATTTTGTGTAATATCCTGGACATAAATTACTGATTGTGTTTGTTTTTGGCTTGCTTTCTTCACACTTAATAGAACAGTTTTTTGGGGCTTTTTGTTGATAGACTCAAAACTTTTCTGTTTCAGTGAGTCATATTTGGATGTGTAAAGGCCAGCTGCTGGCTCACAACCTAAATATATCACTTTTTCAGGAACTACAAAATCACTCATTGTTTAAGTTTATGTGAAATGAAACTAAATGTTACTTTTGACCTGAAATATCTGCACAAATTATGGATAATCTAGGAAAAACCTTACGAAAATGAATGAGCTATTTTGGCAATCAGTGAACATCTCTAAAAATACATTTCCTGTTCTGATTGTTTTTGTTTTTTTAAATCTTTGTAGTTAGAGTTCCCATTTAGGGAACTCACGTTGGCTCTGAGTAATGGTTATAGGCCTTATTATATCAGTTGTACTCAGAGAAAACAGTCAAGTTAATCAAAAATGAACACATTAGCTTTTTTAACACTGCAGCTCCTCGCCAGAAGCAACATAGAAAATGTAAACACACCCACAAAGATTTCACACAAAGGCCAAAAGACCTGTGGACACACCTGCATTGAAGTGTTCTGATAACTAAATCTGGAGTGCTCTAGAGTCTGGAAAAGTGGCGATTGACATAACTTAAAAATACACACACACACTTGGCCTTACAAGATAAGACATGATCCTCTTTGCTGCAGTTTGAAGGAGAGTGTAATGTACCAAGGTCACTTAACACATCTATCTCTCAGACATTCATCAGTGCTCATAGCGTCCCTCTTTACTGCTCTGATATACGGCTCTCAGTGGGCTGAAGCCCTTAGGTACGGAGGACACACACTCGACCAGCAGGGCTACCAGCCTGGTGGATCCTTCATTTGTTACTGAAGGCTATCCATAACCTGAAGTGTCGTACTGTATCTGATGTTAGTGTCTTTCACTATTTCTTACATTTTCATTAATGTGAGAGACTACAAATATATTTAATAATGTGTGTGAAAAGGTTATTTCCTCTTTTTGTATTGCTTATGATGTTCAATATTTGACATGCTAGAGGTGGACTGTGTAAGATAGGGTTAACATCATTACCTGCTCACAGCCTCATAATCATTACTGATTGGACAAATTTTTGAAATTACCTTCTTTATTACCAATTACATAGAACACTTAGCTTTCTCAATATCAATCAGCACACTGTGATAATGCATAATTAAGTATCACAGACCAATCTGGATGAATTATCTAATATAAACCTAATGACAAAATCAAAGGCTTCTTAATAAAACCCATACGGCCATATTGTTTGTTATTTGATGGAAAATGAAGAAGATAGCCGTGACTCTTCTCCTAATGTTCAATAAGTGAGGGCGGCAGATAGAAAACTCCCTTAGTCTACATAGTTTCCTATAGCAACGTTGTGCTTTAATGGGACAGACTCAGTATCAATCAAAATATTTTAAGACATAATTTCAGATAATTTCATTAAAAATTCATGGATCGCTGCAACATTTCCCTCATAGAGAGCTGTAATTCTTCACCCAGTGCGCGTCTGGAGCACGTGACCGTGTCCTGTGCACGCCGGCCCCGCTTCCTCTGGGAGCTGCAGGCAAAGTCACCGACCACAAGGGGATGGCTTTCAGATTCATAAAATTCATAGAATTTTTCACAAATGGATGAACACAATTTCCTTCCAATTTCCTCATTATGCAAATATGCAAAATATCAAATCTAGACCAATTAGGGATAGCCACAGCTTCAAATTTACCGGTTTAAGCCGTAATTGCAGAAACCCTCAAATAATTACGTAGCTAATTGGGAATATTTGTGACAGATACAACAAATTCTCCCCACAAATTACATTTCATCCGTGGAAACACCGTGCCCCACTGAAATCCTATTGAGGTCTAATTTCTCTCACATAATGAAAAGAGCTGAAAACTTGTTATCACATTTGAGCACTGCGTTGCTTTATAATGTGGAATGATCAAATAAATTAAACTGGAATTCATACATATTTCTCTAATCTCTTTCAAAGGCACTTTATTTGTCTATGAAATAGCTCCGGGTCTATCCACTATGAGCCATAACAGACAGTCATAGCACTGGGGAGCTCAGGAGAGGCATCGTGCATGCAGGACGTTGGCATCTCCAGACGAACGTGGGAAAAAAAAAAATCACAGTCACCTTCAAAACGTCAGCAATTTCGCGGGTTGGAAGATGTGCTGAAATTATTTGCGTCCACAAAGTTCTGGTTTGTTTTCCGTCTCCTCGCTGGATCGCTTCCTCGCAGGTGACCCTCACCAAGGTCATGAGGCCACCCGTGGACACACACACATTCACACGCACGCGGCAGTACACGCGGCGTACGTGGACGGTCCATAAACTCCCGGAGCTGAAATAGAGCTGGTCTATGTAAACAGGCAGTGCGCCAGCGGAGCGTAACTGCGACTATTTGTCAAAGAGCCTCATAAATACAACCGCTCCTGATATCTCCATCTCTCTTCGTCCCGCCGGACACCTCACAAACACAATGACACAGGGGAAACGCTCCAGTGTTTGTTTATCTTATTCAAACATTCTGAATAGAGTATCATTATGAAAAAAAAAACACGTATTATTTCATCCAATTCTAATACAGGCTTTGATTTATAAATTGAAGTGAAACCACTGTAATTGTACAGGTTAATAGGAAAGAAAGGAAGAAAATGCAAATTTCACAAGCTTGAATTTATTTACAGTGTGCAGTTTAACCCACATTCTAATCCATTTATCTGCATTATTTTATCTTGAGTAACTGTAGTAAATATGACGATAGTAGAATAACGGTGAAAACAGCGAGGTTCATCGGGCGTATCGCATGTTTACGCCACTTTGCATAAATGTAATCATTTTGTCTTCCCACGATTTCAGGTGCCCCCTAAACTTTAGAAAAGGTGGCATGATTTCTTTCCAGTTTGCACCATCGATCATTTTGTTTCCGATGTTGTTGTTGACTTTTGTTGAGTGGAGATCTAGTTTTGTTTGGGGAAATTCCTCTTAAAGGATGTGATGATAAAACTACTACAACAGCTCGCATGCGCTTCTCTATTTTTAACATCAGAAAACAATGTGGTTATAGGTGAGATTGTGCGTTGCTCATAGGCTATATAAATCCATGCAGGTGTGATTGATGAAAGGACAAAGTGTTAGCACCGGGGACAGGAAGTAAACCCTGGTGGGGAAGACTGAGGTGAGGTGTCTCTGTCACATGGAAACCCAATTCATCCCTCCATCTCTCCCCTCCCTGCGCATTCCCACATCACCGCAGTCTATTTCAGTCTGTTTGTATGAGTAATCAGTTGACCTCCCACTGTCTCTCCTTCGCTCTCTCGCTCCCTCTTCCTCACACAAGGCAGTCAAACCCGTTTATGCTGTGATTTTCTGGACACGACCGTCTCTGACACCGGATAGATGAGGCTAATCTCAGCTGCAGGGAGACTGTGAGACAGCTTTGCTGAGGCACAAAGTACAAATGGCGCACGTCTGCCCCGCACTGTTTTTGTTTTACTCTCTTTACTTATGTCGCTCACAAAGGGACCTGAAAAATAAATCTCGTGTGCGTGAAAACCAAGTTAAACCCAAGGGTGGTGGGATAATAGTAAACTCTCTTAAAATGTTAACAGATTGTTTTAAATACTCTGTTTGGTATTAGATATAGATGCTGTTTAGATTTTGTTTTAGACATGTTTATATATATATATATATATATATATATATATATTTAAAATTTCTAGTTCTCTCATCAGACGTCAGAGTGTGTGATTGAAGCTCAGATTATATGTGGGAAAGGGAGGCTTTCTCATCGGAGGCACAGACGTGTGCACGATTTCGAGCGTGTGTGCGTGTGTGCGTGTGTGCGTGTGTGTATGTCCTCTCTAATGCCCTGTTAATTGTCCGACAGTGTTCCTACACACACCTCTCCTAATGTCCCACTTTCTATTCAGTCTGCGGCCTGCCTTCCTTTTGCCTTTATTCTGGTCTCTTTCGTGGGCACAGATTGTCCTGTTACAATAGCAGACTCGTTCATTAATTGGCTCTCCTCACCAGGATAGTGATCAGGGTTATGTACGAAATATAACTGGAGCAATTGCGGGAGTGTATGAGCTGGTGGTCAACTAGTGGCCCAAGGCTAGCTGCTCAGTTACTCTGTTACTTGTTCTGTTACTTGTATGGAATCTGGGATCTATACATTCACCTGGGTTCTTGGTCCAGGTGGTGCTGAGGCAAAGAAGGAGTCCCCCACACCTTTTCCTTCTTCTTCTAAAAAAGCCCCGTCTTATGGTTTTCTTTAATCACAGCAATTAGAGCAAGTATTTTCCTCTGGACTCTGACAGACGTCCCTTGTAAGTCTCTTTTCTCTCCGAGCGTACCGCCACTCTCATTACACACGCTGATTAAAGCATAGATTAGCCAGCAGTGGCCCTGCGCTCTCCTCACCAGCAGCTCGCTCAATATCAATTAGAGGCTGCGCCAAAAGCAGCATGTCCACCAGTGGCCCTTCGTCTCCTGCTTCCAGCTTCCTCACAGCGCTGGCAGTCCGCTGCTTTGAAAAACAGTAACCCAAAATAAGAAAAATAGGACCAAGAAGATGTTTGGGATTGAGGTAACAAACGGTAAACACCGAAGAGAAGAAATAAGGCACTTAAGGCAGCCTGACATTTAGGTTAAATCTAACCTTATGCGCCCACAAGCATATATGACTGTTTCTTGGTATGTCAAGTGTTGCACACCCCAGCAGTTAAAATCAAGAGGCAAAATAAAAGAACAGTCATTTTGGCGTATTAGTCAAGGCAATAGCCAACCGTTATGGAGTTAATTTTTAGAAATAATGGACACTACTGGGTACAGAATGAAAAGCCTTTTAACCCACCAACAATGGGTCGTTCCAGCTTGGAAATAATTAATTCACATTTCTCCTCTTCTCTGACCCCATTGCCTTAGTAGAAACGAGGCTAATAGTCACTGATTTTATTTATTGAGTAAATCAGTGAAGATATTTTAGTCCAACCTAACTTTAAACACAAATCTATCTTTATTTTTGAGACAATTAGTTGTCTATATAAAACAAAAACTTTCAGTATAATAAGGCTTCAATTTGATTCGCATAATGGTGCAACAGTTTTAAAAAAAAAAGATTTAGAATTACATTGTCATAAAATGCGATTAGACATGTTGTGAGGACTGCTGCTTGGAAAAAGTGCCCTAAGAACATCCTTGCATTTTAATCACGGTCTAAATGTGGTAATATCTTGAATTATACTATTTTATACTGAATAGATCATTTATTATGGGGCTGCAGTGGTGTGGTGGTTAGCACTGTCGCCTCACAGCAAGAAGGTTCCAGGTTCAACTCCCAGCTGGGCCCTTTCTGTGTGGAGTTTGCATGTTCTCCCCATGTATGCGTGGGTTCTCTCCAGGTACTCCGGCTTCCTCCCACTGTCCAAAAAAACATGCATGTTAGGTTAATGGGTGACTGTGACTTTAAATTGTCCTTAGGAGTGAGTGTGAGCGTGTGTGGTTATTTGTCTCTGTGGCCCTGCGATGGACTGGCGGCCTGTCCAGGGTGTACCCCGCCTCTCGCCCATTGACTGCTGGGATAGGCTCCAGCCCCCCCCCCGCGACCCGACCGACGGATTCAGCGGTATAGATGATGGATGGATAGATCATTTATATCTGGAATACATAAACATTTGGAGACCAGTGTGTGATATGTTCAAAAATATATGATCATCGTTCAACAGCAAAAGCATTGATTGTCTAAGCAACCTCCAACGTCCTCGACCTATTTGCCTACACTAAGCACGAGGTAAGTACAGTGTTGCTTCTCCTGCACAACCCACGGTGTCCACTAACAGACAGCTTGTCCAATTAAAAGTGGCCATCGATTATAGATAGCTACCTGCTGGCATATGAGGGAGACAATGTTGGATGCTATGCCACTGCCAATACAGGCTACAGTTAGCCATGTACTAACCAGACCTGACACCAGCATATTAGATCTGGACTGGGTTAATTCACCTGCAGTTGGCCCCTGTGTTGGCTCCACAGCGCGATGGTTTACCTGCCCGCTCTAAATGCTGATCATTAAGTTGCTTCCAGCAGCCATGATTGGTGCAGAGGGGCTCATATCATTGATTAAAAAGGAAGGCTGATATCGCAGTTATTTCAGCACCTCCCCGTGTCCCAGCGGTCCGGCTGGAGAGGGCAAATGTAAGACATGTTCAAGATCAAATCAGTTCTGTTCACTGATCAGGACGGAACAACATTTCATGCTGCTTTTTATTCGTAGTCGGTGTTTAATGGAATTTTGTCATTTTGGTTTATTTTTAATACATTTTCAAACCAGGCGACTGTGTCAGTCACCTTTTAAGATGGATTTATAAATATAAAACAGAAATAGCATTTTTTTTTTTTTTTTTTGTTAATAGCGTCAGGCTGTGTGGAAATGACAACACTAATTTGTATGTCTGTGTGGAAATAGGCCCGTAGCTCATAGTTATGCCTTGTTATTGTGTGTGAAAGCCTCTGAACCTAATTCCATTTTTCCCTCTCCTATTTTCCAGCAAGCTGCTTTTCCATTAACTTTGGGAAAACACGGTGGCAGGTCCATTTAAAAAGCCCGTGCCCCACCCTTCCCATAAGCGTCTCAGCTCCGGAAAATAAGAAATTAAGAGCAGGGCCCATTTCATCATCAGCTGCTGTCTACCCCAAACAGACATACCGCATCCCCCAGCAGAGCACCCGGAGGGCGGGACAGGCGAGCTTTACCTTAGCATATGTTAACTATTACAACATGTCTTGATGGAACACAACGAAATGACTAGTAATTGACATAAAATATGACAAAGTGTTTGAGTCTTTCTGAGGATAGCGTCGCGTATTACGGCGTATCAGCTCCGTAATGTGACTGATTAATGAAAGATCGGCATCGCACTCACTCAGCTGATTCTGTGAAAAATGAGTTTTGTGTTGTCATTCCGACAAGCCGGCAGCCACGGCCGGAAAAGACTATTAGCCGGAATCATTATCAATAGCCATATTTTCAAACTCTATTATGGCAATCAGGCAAGAATTTATTCAATAGATTTAGTTCATTTGGTTGTAATTGATAAATAATCAAAATTTATCAATGTACTTGCACACATTTCACTAACAATCAGGGAAAACTGCCCCATTTACCAGCTGACTTGGTCCAAATTAGGGCTAAATTGATGATCAATTAATCTTGGGAGGGGTAGTGCGCCGTGTTTAGCAGAGACACGGCAGAAATGTGGCAGAGAGGATGGAGAGGAGGAAGGGGAGAGAGGGAGGAGAAGAGGAGAGGAGAGGAATATAAAGAGAATGGGTGGATGAGAAAGTGTGGGATTTGTGCAGGGAGAGAGGAGCTGAACTGGTTAGGTGAGTAACGCATTGAAAGCCCAAGGATGCTGCCAGGGGTTAACAACAGAGAAGAACAAGTCTGCGTATATGTGTGTGTGTCTGCTTTCTCGTTTCATTTTAAAGGTTTGCTGCGTTGCTTTCAAACGATTCAACCAGAGCTCTTTTTTTGGTGTCAGTGTACAGATAATCTGTGGACCCCTTGCCCTCATACTCCCTACCATTTGGCCTCCACCTCAGAGTGTGTGCCTTTCTGTCTCAGAGTGACTGAGACGCACACTTGAAGTATCAGGTAGATCAAGTTCGGCAAGTCAGAGTGAGCAAGGTCAAAGAGACTGATCCCATTTATTCTTTAATTTGCTGAGGCATTAAATTGCATGATGTGGCTTTTGCTGCAGTTTCATAATTACCAGCACATGTTTCTAATTTCAAGCTACTCAGAGGCATTACTGACCCAAGTCCTCCCCTTTATCTGGTATTTCAGGGGCACAAGTGTGTGTAGGAAGTATGTGTGCAAGCATACATGCTTGTCTATTTGCTACAGGGATAATCACAAGGTATTCTGCCATATACAACTATTAGCGCCATAATTAATCAGATGTTACTTCATCAGCTCCATCTTCACAAAGTAACTGTTTGTTGTTTCCAGTTTGCGTTGTAGAGAAGGGGTTTCTTTCCCTGCCTAAGGCTCGCTGGCACCTGTAAGTCAGGCTCTCATTACCTTCAGTGATGCATTACAGCTTCCTAATGATTGAGACACAGTAATAGACCTGCTAATGACTAGACTTAAGAAAGAACATATTCTAATAGTTGGAGCAGAACTGGAGGAAAGGTCAGGCTGGAGGGGGGGATAGATCTGCGGGGGCACGGGAAGCTTAAATAACTGGGGTCATGCTGTAAATAAAAGCAACCACAGGCTTAATGATCTAATCTTTCTATACAGTTTTTCCTGTGAAGTGAAAGCTGTGCCTTAAAAACGTCAACATATAAAGAAAAAAAATTGGAGTAAAGAGAAATATAAGAAAGTAATCTTAATAAATATAGTGATTCACTACTCTGTACATTTGCTTTTTCTAAATGTCATTTTTTCCAATATGTAACTTCTAAAATTCGAAAATAAACTCTCAAGCTTATATTATTTGATTTGTTTTACATTTTCTTTTCTCTTTTAACATTTCCCAATTGGTTTCTCTCTTCCTATCTCCCTGTTGCTTTTGTTATTTTCTGACGTGAGCTATGCAAAAACTTTTGAGTTGGTTTTGAGTAGGTAAAAAAGGATTAATTGAAAAATGTGCATCATTTAATCATAGAAAATTTAATTAAGTTGCAGTAGAAGTAACACAATCAAGTAATGATGTTTTACTCGAACAGTAATGAAAACATACAGGCCTCATGATATGGTGGAGTCAAGCTTTTATCTGAATTGTATTGCAAAATCATGGTAGATACTTTCAGCCAAAAAGCTGTCAACACAGATTTCAAAGAAGATTTGTTTTGCTGCTCACCTTAAACCCTGCTATTCTCGGAAAGAGAGAAAATAGCACTTGGATTTCAGATTTCTTTTCTTTTCCAATAGCATCTGCATTTGATTGATTTAATGTCAGTAAATTAAATGACAGTTGGGAGATAAAATATATATGTATATATTAATTTGACTTTTTATTTCCTTTTAACTGTCTATAATAGGTTGAGCTCCCTCAAGTTTTATTGAACTATATATGTGAAATGCAAATGTGCAACTGTGTTTTGGGTATATTTCCAGATTGTGCATTGCACTATACCATTGTGATTCCAAGCCACAGGGTATATCTGCAGCTTAGAGGATTGAAGCAATGCATGTGTTTGGGTGAAGAATAAGCTAATATGAATCAACAAATCATCACAGCATCACAAATGTGGTGAATTTAATCAAACACTGGTATAAGACAATAATACATTAACAGAATTTGAGTTCTCAACTAAATTCAACGGATGGGTAGAAAAAAGCAACCTTAGCCAAAATAATTTTTTGCACAACTGTGTAAAGTGGTGGCAACTTACAGAAACTGCTTTCAAAAGCCAGACTGAGCGTCTCTGAGCCACAGATGTCCATCTAAAGAACACATGGGAAGGCGATGTTTGTCAGGTCATGAACTCACTTTTCTTTGCATATATTCAACCAGTCAACATGTTGATACATTCTACCTTTAGGTTATATTTTGACTGCCACGAGTTTTTATGCAAATATATATGATTTGACTCAGAGGCTGTTGCCTCTTACAGATTATCCTAAACATAGACCACCTGAGCACGAGGTCAACAATTAACAGCAGAAATAATGATGTATTTTTTAAAGCTGCTGAGACTTTGATCACCAATGTTTTAATGACATGGTTTCCAATACTATTTTAATACCCCTACCCCAAACAACACACACCCCTCAACATACACTGATGGCGCCACCACGTCACCTTCTCCGTGACACACGCCTCTTCTTTCTCATTAAGGAAATCGCTCTTCTTTGCTGATTATTTTATTTGATGCCGTGATTACCACTCTGTGCACCGCATCAAGCAGTAGCGGACACCAGGCGGGGGGCAACGGGCCTAATTGGGGGATGAGATGCGCAGAGTGGTGCAGTCAGGCTGGATGGCCGAAGAGGAAAGCCTCTAATGGATTTGCTTGTCTGTGGCTCTCTCGTGCTGGGGTGCAACACATTTATTGGTCTACCTATTATTCCTCTGACTATCAAATCACCTGCACAAAACCACAGTATGATTTGTTACAGGGTCGTTTCTGCAGATGGAAAATCGATTTTCTTTTTAGATTTCCATAAGTGGGTGAATGCAGATGCCTGCGAGGGGATACAATAGGCCTCAGCATAAGAAACAACCAGCTCACCTCCTGGCCCGCATATTACAATTTGGTTGTGGTGTGAAGAATCCTAATCTTATCCCGACACCTGCCTTTTGTTAGTACTATTCGAACTTGTTCTGCGAAGACCCGTATGAGCAATGGATTTAACGCAGTTTGATTGCTAAAAAACCGCGGAGAGGGTGGACACGGAATTCTTGATCTTTGAAATTGCTCTACAAAATTGCATTTGTTTGTCGGTGCGCTTCCATTAAAAGTGTCTCCTCGCGTGTAAACAGCCGTTCCGCACTCAGATGCGCCGCATTAACCCGGGAGGATCGTATGTGAGCGTGTTTTTACTGGGGAAGATTGATGTGGTCCAGTTAGGGAGGCTGAGTGAGACATAGACCCACTTCAAGTGGGTTCCTCTTATTACAGCAATAAGTTACAGTCTGAGGATCGGACATCTCAGGGGATGTATACCATCCAGACTGCTCTCACCACAACAAACCACACTCATGTAGGTCCTGATTAGGCTCAGTAAATACAAAAACAAATAAATAAATAACTTTTTAAAAGAGAAAAAACACATCTCCATGCCCAGATTATAAATTTAAATGTCTGTTTTCCATTATGATTTTTAAAATTATTATTATTATTATTATTATTATTATTATTATTATTATTATTATTATTATTGTTGTTGTTGTTTATATAAAGCTCTATTACTCACCTGTAATTATTGTAATATTCATGTCACTATAATTTCCTTAGTTATTGCAACCGATTTATTAAGATAATATTTTATAGATGGATAACAATCATAACACACAAATAGTCTTAGATAAAAAAAAAATTAAATTATTCAAATAGACCTCAAATGTAGTCCTCTAAATCAAGAGCAGTTTTAGTTCATGTTTAAATGACCTTTCTGGTAGAGTTTTCATGGTTGTCTTCGCTCGAGCATTAACTGGAAATCAACGTCCTCCAAAGCATACCGACCATCTCTCCCGGCGCAGGCCATTCACATACGCCGGTGTGGCCTGACAACTCCCAACACAGAGTCCCTGTCTTCTCTCCCCTGGTCTACACGTCTGAATCGAGCCTCTGTAGCTGCTGATTGCTTCTCCTGAACTTCGGGGAGCTGGACACAGCTTTCCTCATCGCTGTGGACCATGCACCGGTCCATTTCCTTAGGTTTTCACGCTGTGCCACATATAGGCTACTTCCCTGAGTCCCGGCAGATTGCTGTTGAGGGGCATAAAAGATGAGCTGCCTCCATGTGGTACAAAAAAAGAGAGACGGGTCCTCGCTCGGACGCCTCCTTTGTGCGGCTGCAAAGAAACCCATTTAGTCCCAGGCGGTGGTCTATTCACCCGGCTCACCCTGACATCTGCCAAAAGCCTTCTCTAACCAGCACTGTCTGGAGACGTAGGAGTGGAGCGCAGATCAATGACTGTCCTGTTAATTGTGTAATAGACCTACTCATGGAGCGGTACTAAAGGGGCACAATCGTTTAGGGTCCACCACGTCTGATTTTGTTTGAACCAAACAGGCCTAAATACCTTTAATTGCACCCGTGCTGATGAAAAGTCGATAGGAGTTAAAGCGGCCGATCACTAACAGGGTTTAAATCCATCTGTACTCGTTTATTTATTTATTTCCTCGATTTGTCTCCACAAATCACCTGCCATGGGGGAATGGGAGCTATATTTGTTTTGTTTGTGATCCAAGGACGAGAGAGAAGCGGGGTTCCGTGGGGTTGAGAGGTGGTCTGCTTCTCCTTATAACAAACATATATGTTCTTTTTTTTATTCTAACACAAGACTCAATGAGGAGACTCAACGTTTGTTCTTTAATGTAAAAAATATATATAAATATAAACACAAGTATGTTAAACAACTTTAAATTAGTTTTTTTTATGTTTTTTCTCATTTGTGAAATATCGAATCGTAGCTTTACAGTTTGTAGAGAGTCTAAATGGCTCAATCCAGTGGTGGCATCACATTTTTGGGTCAAATACCTGCACGATCTTATGTTGATGAGCAAAACAAAATACAGCCTTCGCATGCGCTCACCTCTATCACTTTACATGTATATCCAGGAGTCCTGTCACGGCATGGGCTATATGAGATTAAACAAACACATTAAGATGTTTAACATGGAATAATTTGAGCATGAAAAGCTAATAAATCAGTGGATGGAATGGCAGAGGATTGAATTGTAGCGTTTCGTGCGCGCATCCCAATGTGCGCGCACGTTTCTTTTTTTCTTTTTTTTTTCTGTTAAAAGGGGGGAGTCACGTCGCTGACATTTCCAGACTCCTGCTCTGATTGGCTCTTATTTGAGGAAGCTCACGGGTTCTTTCAACTAATAAGCGCCTCCCCGTCGCTCTAAAGGACATTATAATGCAAGGGACCTCCTTTTTTAACCACAAACCGAATTTTCGTTCATTTAGACGATATATACTTTTTAAATTGCCCCAAAGTTGTAGGATTTTTTTGGAGCGCATTTCGCCCTGGAGCGGTACGCCATGCTCTCTCATGCCGACCTCCTGGATGCTCGGCTCGGTGAGTTATCCTCACTAAACTCCGGCCCTAAACTCCAGTGTAAGATTTCAACTTCTTGTTTACAGTTGTGAAAAGATAAATAGACTAGAAAGTTAATTGTGTTAACCGTTAAGTGATTTGTTGTTAGTCGAAGCCATTCTTTATTGTCATTTATCAGCAATCTGACCTGACAGCAAAAATTACGGTGTAAAATAGTCCAGCACGATCTTATTTGTTATTCTTTAAAGCATCATATTCTAAAAAGAATTGGTATTTTGTGTTATTTTTTGTCTAAAGCTCCTGCATTAAGATTTGCCTTGTTCGTACTCAAATCTTTTCCTCCTCACCGTAATCTCAGGGATGAAGGATGCGGCAGAGTTACTTGGACACAGAGAAGCTCTCAAGTGCCGTCTGGGAGGTGGAGTGCCGGACCAGGGGCATCCGGGAGACATGGCCCCTGGTTCGGACTCTGTAGAGGGAACCACTCTCCTGCCGGGTGAAGACATCGCAAATGTCGGATCAAACTCTGCCGGCATGCAAGTGAACGGGAAGGAGCAGGAGAAGCAGCAGCAGCAGCCTCAGCAGAACTCCAGTCAGTCCGCGAGCCAGAAACAGAAGCGGCACCGGACGCGCTTCACACCGGCGCAGCTCAACGAGCTGGAGCGCAGCTTCGCCAAAACACACTATCCTGACATCTTCATGAGGGAGGAACTGGCGCTGAGGATCGGCCTCACCGAATCCAGAGTTCAGGTACACCACTGTGCAGTGTGCACGATTTTACACGGTTCAGCTGATATGATATGATGGGTGTGGCGTTGGTTTCAAATCTGCTTCTTTAAGGTCTGTGAATGTCTAAAATAATCCACAGATAAATCCATCCGCAGGCAAATAGAACATCTTTTTTATTATTTCATCTCCATGTATTTTTAGTTATTCGTAATTTCGTCAATGTTCTCATAATTCCCTTTTTGGAGCACATTTTTATGGTGTAAATTCTTGAAATTTTAAAACGAACTAACTCCTGTATACAGTAATTTAAGTGAGAGAATAAAATAATCTGCCTCATGTCAACGGTGAAAATTTCAACATGGGCTTTAAAAATCTCTTAGTAATTTACCCATCTTCCAATATTCAAATAATATTCCATATTGATCCGACAATATTGGGTTGTTTGATTGAGTTAATGGTTCAAATTGAAGTTGACAATAAACAATATCTAAGTGTAAGAACAGTAGCTCATCTGATATGCAAATGACTCTGTCCAGGGTGCTGAAACATTTCTCATCTGCTGATAACAATCTGGAGTCTGTTTCATACACAGTGAAAAGCATTCAGTTGGCTTTCAGAATTAACAGAAAATATTTTGAAACGCAATTTCCGGAGACTGTCCTCAAAAACCAAGAAACATATGCTGTTTAACCTCTATTTGTATTATCGTGTATTTTTGTTGCAGTGTATATATGGGATTTGGACCATTTTTCTTAAAACCTTTTCCTGGATCAAAATAGTCCATTTTGTTATAGAATTTCCCTTCAAAACCTTTTTTGTTTGTTTGTTCTCTTTTGTTTTTTGAGATGGGAAGAATAGTATCTAACTGTTTGTAATTAGCAGATAGTAGAATATTAATCCATTTTGCACCGTACAACACAAACTGGATAACAATTGCACTACTT